>NC_056441.1:62894798-62912298 GCF_018296145.1 Oncorhynchus tshawytscha
CTTTATCAGGACTCTGCTACTGTTTCCAGGCTCTGGATGGAAACGAGTCAACGGCAGCAGAACTGCCTGATGACTTATCCCTTCCTCATTTACATCCACTCCTACAGCATATCCCTGGACTACTCTCTGCTTCTTCTAACTAATATCTCAGTTCAAATACCTTGGCTGCCATAGTTTCTGCGGGGAAAAGAGGTTCATGTTACCCAGCCGACAACATTAAAATGCCAGAGGGCGACTAAAGTCAATTTGCACGAGACGATAAAATAATTAGTGGGGCACAGTGTTTACATCAACGGGTCAGGATGGGGGGGCTGGTGTGTGTATGTGTACGTGCTGTGTATGTGTGTGTGTGTGTGTGTGTGTACATTATGTGTCTGCTCTTTTCTCTAGTGTCACTTGAGACTCAACTTTACAGCATATGATTTACTTTAACAGAGTATTCACCTTACCCCTGCCAAATAGGAAACTAGTGACAGAGCTCAGCCATGCCAACAGTGTAGCCTCCCTAAGACCACTAATGACTGAGAAAAGAGAACACTGTTTACTGTTAGAGTTCAAGGTTACAAGGATAATCACTCATTTGACAGAAAAAGTGTGTGTGTGTGTGTGTGTTACATAAACATTTTCCCGGATGCAATTTTGAGCGTTCCAAGTGGTTCCTTTTGGTTTTCCCAGTAAAACATCAGGAGCAGAGCGACTGGCCAGGAAGAGAAGGAGGAAATCGTTTAGGCTCCATAAGTGCCAAATTGTATCCTGGTTTTCCCAGTTTTCCTGGTCTGGCCAGGGCTTTTCCCAAGCTGTGGACTGTCTCAGACGAAGAGTGTAAACACAGGGCTGTGTTTGGGTTAGCTATACATACTGGTTTACAGGAAAAAGGAGAAAATACTAAATAAAATATTATAAGGAGGAAGGGAGAGAGAGAAGGAGAGAAGGAGAGAAAGAGGAGAGAAATGAGAGGAGTAGAGCGAGAGAGTAGAGCGAGAGAAAAGATGTGATGAAAGAAAGGAAAGATGTTTACTGTAGGATGGTTTTTCTTCACAAATTTCCTGTACTAGAGGAGGACTGTGTGTCTACAAGAGGACAACATGTGTTCCTAATTAGTCTAAATGAGTTGAGATGCTTCATTAGGTACTGTGTGTTTATTAGGCTTTACTACAAAGCTGCTGCTCCGGGAATCTGTCCTGGGGTCAGTTTAACACACTGACTGAAAGGGCTTCACTCATATGACTTATACACCCAGTCCAAAAAGATGGATCCTAACTAGTGAGCTGGTAAATTCAGCATCTCAAGTTCGGATCCCAAGTCTTCTCTTGCCCCAAACCAAGAATACAAGGAGATGCAGCAAGTTGAAACCTTGATGCACTTACTGTGACTGCCCCCTGTGCTATATGTGATCGGTGTGTGCTGTGAAGCTCAGACACTAGCCCGTGTGATGCTCATTTAGTGAATTATGTAGCGCTGACCAGAGGGCTGGCTGGTTAGAGGCTACTCAGTTAGCTAGCCTAGCTCTTTCTGCCATAGGCTTTAATAGAGTAGTTAGCTACAGTAGCCTCTTACTCCCAGGCTGTAAGAACGACATAGGGGGTAATGGGGACCTTGAGGGTTTGGGGTGCTTGTTATATCAGCACTCGGAGCAAAAATACATGCGCACACACAGGGAAGCCCCAATTAGGAGATGAGAGAGTGGGAACACTAGGGGGTGAGGAGACTTTCACAGGGCCAGTGGAAATGCCAGGACTAGCTGCCAGAGAAAATACACACGCTTCACAGCCAGGCACCTTCCCGGCGCCTCCTGTCTCTCACCCTCATCTCTGCTGCTGGATAATTGCATTAAGTGTGTTTGTAACCCCCATGGGGCAGTGCTCACTGTTCATCCACACACACACACACACACACACACACCCCTCCCAGTGGTGGGTTGTGTATAGGCCAGATCAAAGGGTTAGTTTTAATAGGAGCAGGGCAACACAGAGCAGAGCTGGTGTTGACTGCTGAACCTACTCTTCTGGAGTAGGACTACAGGGCTGAGGGAAATAAAGCACTCCACATACACACATAACACATACACACATAACAACACTGACAGAGCACACATCCACACACACACACACACACAGTGATTCCGGTATGCTTACAGTAACACATGCTACAAGCACACACAATACCCACATCTCCCCACTCCATACAGAGGCATTAATATAAGCAGTATGTGCAGGGAAGTTTGGCAGTACACATGACTTCATATAGTCTGAGCAGGCCTCACAGCCTTACAGCCTTCATTGAAAACACATGTTCTCAGGAGGGAGTTTGTGTGTGTGACAAAACTGTGTGTCAGTGTGTGTGACAAAACTGTGTGTCAGTGTGTGTGTGTGTGTGTGTGGGGGGGGGGTTCTTTGTGTGTTTATGGGTTCTGAATACATTTCCGCTCTCACATGAGAGGAGTACAGCCTGTGTGTATGAAATGAAACACACACGGTATGCGTTTGTGTATGTGTGTTTCATAAGCCGGCTGGTCTGGGTTATTTTGAGGCATATTGGAGAGAACTGTGCTCGGTGCACTTGGCCAGCACCCTCTAGCCTT
The DNA here is from genome assembly GCF_018296145.1 of Oncorhynchus tshawytscha. NCBI lineage: Eukaryota > Metazoa > Chordata > Actinopteri > Salmoniformes > Salmonidae > Oncorhynchus > Oncorhynchus tshawytscha. The sequence goes on from NC_056441.1 coordinate 62,897,380, forward strand.
GGGAGAGCTGAACTTATGAATTCATTTTGATGGTGTTGAGCACTAGGGTGTGTCTGTGTTATTATATAGAAGGAAAAATGGGTAAGGGAATGCACACTCACACTAAACAAAAACACAGATGAATATTAATAGAACAATTTCTCCTATTATCACACAAATCACAAAATAAGAGGTAACCAAAAATGAAGCCCAGGGAAAAGGCTGGCCTATGAACATGTGTATGGCCTGATGTTTCACAGCCTCTCTCTCCTCCTCTTTCCCCTCCTCCTAGACAATGAGGGCTAAATTAGATTGATAAGGATCTGGGAAAGAGTTCAAATCAAAAGACAGAGACGTTCACATCTGGTCCTATGCTGCTGTCGTCAAATGAATGGTTCTTACTTAAGCTGTGTGCTGCTGGAATGTGATAACTTGAGCTTCCTGCAATACTGATAACAACAGGGGGGAGAGAGAGAGAGAGAGAGAGAGAGAGAGAGAGAGAGAGAGAGAGAGAGAGAGAGCGAAAGACATGGAGGAAAGAGAGAGCGAGAGACAGGGAGGAAAGAGGGAGACAGCGAGAGACAGGGAGGAAAGAGGGAGACAGCGAGAGACAGGGAGGAAAGAGGGAGACAGCGAGAGACAGGGAGGAAAGAGGGAGACAGCGAGAGACAGGGAGGAAAGAGGGAGACAGCGAGAGACAGGGAGGAAAGAGAGAGAGCGAGAGAGAGAGCCAAGAAAGAGAGAGAGCGAGAGACAGGGAGGAAAGAGAGAGACAGCGAGAGACAGGGAGGAAAGAGGGAGACAGCGAGAGACAGGGAGGAAAGAGGGAGACAGCGAGAGACAGGGAGGAAAGAGGGAGACAGCGAGAGACAGGGAGGAAAGTTGGAGACAGCGAGAGACAGGGAGGAAAGAGGGAGACAGCGAGAGACAGGGAGGAAAGAAGGAGACAGCGAGAGACAGGGAGGAAAGAGGGAGACAGCGAGAGACAGGGAGGAAAGAGGGAGACAGCGAGAGACAGGGGAGAGAGGGAGACAGCGAGAGACAGGGAGGAAAGAGAGAGACAGGGAGAAAGAGAGAGACAGGAAGGAAAGAGGGAGACAGCGAGAGACAGGGAGGAAAGAGGGAGACAGCGAGAGACAGGGAGGAAAGAGGGAGACAGCGAGAGACAGGGAGGAAAGAGGGAGACAGCGAGAGACAGGGAGGAAAGAGGGAGACAGCGAGAGACAGGGAGGAAAGAGGGAGACAGCGAGAGACAGGGAGGAAAGAGAGAGACAGGGAGGAAAGAGAGACAGACAGGAAGGAAAGAGGGAGACAGCGAGAGACAGGAAGGAAAGAGGGAGACAGCGAGAGACAGGGAGGAAAGAGGGAGACAGCGAGAGACAGGGAGGAAAGAGGGAGACAGCGAGAGACAGGGAGGAAAGTTGGAGACAGCGAGAGACAGGGAGGAAAGAGGGAGACAGCGAGAGACAGGGAGGAAAGAAGGAGACAGCGAGAGACAGGGAGGAAAGAGGGAGACAGCGAGAGACAGGGAGGAAAGAGGGAGACAGCGAGAGACAGGGAGGAGAGAGGGAGACAGCGAGAGACAGGGAGGAAGAGGGAGACAGCGAGAGACAGGGAGGAAAGAGAGAGACAGGGAGGAAAGAGGGAGACAGCGAGAGACAGGGAGGAAAGAGGGAGACAGCGAGAGACAGGGAGGAAAGAGGGAGACAGCGAGAGACAGGGAGGAAAGAGGGAGACAGCGAGAGACAGGGAGGAAAGAGGGAGACAGCGAGAGACAGGGAGGAAAGAGGGAGACAGCGAGAGACAGGGAGGAAAGAGGGAGACAGCGAGAGACAGGGAGGAAAGAGAGAGACAGGGAGGAAAGAGAGAGACAGGAAGGAAAGAGGGAGACAGCGAGAGACAGGGAGGAAAGAGAGAGACAGGGAGGAAAGAGAGAGACAGCGAGAGACAGGGAGGAAAGAGGGAGACAGCGAGAGACAGGGAGGAAAGAGAGAGAGCGAGAGAGAGAGAGAGAGAGCGAAGAAAGAGAGAGAGCGAGAGACAGGGAGGAAAGAGAGAGACAGGGAGGAAAGAGAGAGACAGCGAGAGACAGGGAGGAAAGAGGGAGACAGCGAGAGACAGGGAGGAAAGTTGGAGACAGCAAGAGACAGGGAGGAAAGAGGGAGACAGCGAGAGACAGGGAGGAAAGAAGGAGACAGCGAGAGACAGGGAGGAAAGAGGGAGACAGCGAGAGACAGGGAGGAAAGAGGGAGACAGCGAGAGACAGGGAGGAGAGAGGGAGACAGCGAGAGACAGGGAGGAAAGAGGGAGACAGCGAGAGACAGGGAGGAAAGAGAGAGACAGCGAGAGACAGGGAGGAGAGAGGGAGACAGCGAGAGACAGGGAGGAGAGAGGGAGACAGCGAGAGACAGGGAGGAGAGAGGGAGACAGCGAGAGACAGGGAGGAAAGAGGGAGACAGCAAGAGACAGGGAGGAAAGAGAGAGACAGCGAGAGACAGGGAGGAAAGAGGGAGACAGCGAAAGACAGGGAGAGAGAGAGAGAGACAGCGAGAGACAGGAAGGAAAGAGGGAGACAGCGAGAGACAGGGAGGAAAGAGGGAGACAGCGAGAGACAGGGAGGAAAGAGGGAGACAGCGAGAGACAGGGGAGGAAAGGAGAGACAGCGAGAGACAGGGAGGAAAGAGAGAGACAGGGAGGAAAGAGAGAGACAGGGAGGAAAGAGAGAGACAGCGAGAGACAGGGAGGAAAGAGAGAGACAGGGAGGAAAGAGAGAGACAGGGAGGAAAGAGAGAGACAGGGAGGAAAGAGAGAGACAGGGAGGAGAGAGAGGGAGACAGGGAGGAAAGAGAGAGACAGGGAGGAAAGAGAGAGACAGGGAGGAAAGAGAGAGACAGGGAGGAAAGAGAGAGACAGGGAGGAAAGAGAGAGACAGGGAGGAAAGAGAGAGACAGGGAGGAGAGAGGGAGACAGGGAGGAAAAGAGAGACAGGGAGGAAAGAGAGAGACAGGGAGGAAAGAGAGAGACAGGGAGGAAAGAGAGAGACAGGGAGGAGAGAGGGAGACAGGGAGGAAAGAGAGAGACAGGGAGGAAAGAGAGAGACAGGGAGGAAAGAGAGAGACAGGGAGGAAAGAGAGAGACAGCGAGAGACAGGAGAGACAGGGAGGAAAGAGAGAGACAGGGAGGAAAGAGAGAGACAGGGAGGAAAGAGAGAGACAGGGAGGAAAGAGAGAGACAGGGAGGAGAGAGGGAGACAGGGAGGAAAGAGAGAGACAGGGAGGAAAGAGAGAGACAGGGAGGAAAGAGAGAGACAGGGAGGAAAGAGAGAGACAGGGAGGGAGAGGAGACAGGGAGGAAAGAGAGAGACAGGGAGGAAAGAGAGAGACAGGGAGGAAAGAGAGAGACAGGGAGGAAAGAGAGAGACAGGGAGGAGAGAGGGAGACAGGGAGGAAAGAGAGAGACAGGGAGGAAAGAGAGAGACAGGGAGGAAAGAGAGAGACAGCAATGGACTGCACAAGCAGCAAAATACAAAAAACAAACACTTGCAAAAATAGACACTTGCAGTATACCTGCATAAACGTGCACTTTCTGCACTTTCACAAACATATAAAACCTCATGACACACAGACAACACACAACTGCATATTACAACAAATTCAAGACAGAAGAAAAGGACAAAGAAAGAGCTCACTAAGAAAAGTGTCAGGTTGGTTTTGGGCCGACAGTGAAGACGCTACGAAGCAGCAGAGGTGCTGACAGAACCAGTGGACATCACATCAGAGAGGTTCACGTTCTGTCCCTCTCGCTTTCTTTCTTTTCCTCGCTCTTCTATGTTTTCCTAGAGATGACGCTACTGCTGATGAGGCTGACTCTGAAGGAGCATGTCCTTTCGCTGTCTCTCTCTCTCTTTATTTCTATCTCTTCATCATTCTCTACCTATGGCCGCACACAGGAAGCCAGGGTGGAGTTCCCAAGCGGACATTTTTCACGTTCCACCGGTGATTGGAAACACACTCCAGTAAACCAGCCATGGGACCTAATGTCCAGGTGAGGAGGGACAGACTGCTCCCACTCTCCGTTAGCTGGAAGGTGACCTGGCTGGAGGGGTGTGTGTGTTGCCCACTACAATGAATACACAAAGACTGCCTCTGTGGCTGGAGTGGACCAGGTGAGCAGATATCATCTAACATACACACACACCTGCAGAGGAAATGACCTGCAGCATCTCCACACCTGGATACTGAGGCCTGGGGCTGACCGACCAGGGGAGGAAGGGAGAAAGACATGGCAGAGAGGACGGGAAGAAAGGGGGATAGGCAGTCTTCACCTGACCATTCTATGACACTGACTTCCCCTATACCATTGGAAACCATGGTAATGCCCTTTCAACCCTCCAGCCCGGCCAATCCCTCAACAGCTCCTCATTTCAATTCCACAACTCCACCCATACAGGGACAAAACCATAAGGAGACCAAAACAATTACAAAACAACCATTGTGTGCCATTTGGGCTTTGTGAAATAGCAAAGTTTCCCCTCCAATTACATAGGTGGGGCGATGTTCCCCCACATTCTAACTCCAACAGGACTGAACAGAACATTTTAGATTCTCTAGACGGAAATAGAAAGAAAGACAGCGAGACACTAGAAAAAAATGAGTGACAAAGAAACCCTCTTTTTCTATCCATCTCTCTCTTTATGAATCTCTCTCTTTCTATCCATCTCTCTTTCTATCCATCCATCTCTCTTTCTATCCATCCATCTCTCTTTATCCATCTCTCTTTCTATCCATCCATCTCTCTCTTTATCCATCTCTCTTTCTATCCATCCATCTCTCTCTTTCTATTCATCTCTCTTTCTATCCATCGCTCTCTTATCCATCTCTCTCTTTCCATCCATCTCTCTCTTCATCCATCTCTCTCTTTCTATCCATCTCTCTCTTTCTATCCATCTCTCTCTTTCCATCCATCTCTCTTCATCCATCTCTCTCTTTCTATTCATCTCTCTTTCTATCCATCGCTCTCTTTCTATCCATCTCTCTCTTTAACCATCTCTCTCTTTCCATCCATCTCTCTCTTCATCCATCTCTCTTTCTATTCATCTCTCTTTCTATCCATCTCTCTCTTTATCCATCTCTCTTTCTATCCATCCATCTCTCTCTTTCTATTCATCTCTCTTTCTATCCATCGCTCTCTTTATCCATCTCTCTTTCCATCATCTCTCTCTTCATCCATCTCTCTCTTTCTATCCATCTCTCTCTTTCCATCCATCTCTTCATCCATCTCTCTCTTCATCCATCTCTCTCTTTCTATTCATCTCTCTTTCTATCCATCTCTCTCTTTCTATCCATCTCTCTCTTTATCCATCTCTCTCTTCATCCATCTCTCTCTTTCTATTCATCTCTCTTTCTATCCATCTCTCTCTTTCCATCCATCTCTCTCTTCATCCATCTCTCTCTTTCTATTCATCTCTCTCTTTATCCATCTCTCTCTTATCCATCTCTCTCTTTCCATCCATCTCTCTTTATCCATCTCTCTTTCCATCCATCTCTCTTCATCCATCTCTCTTTATCCATCTCTCTCTTTCCATCCATCTCTCTCTTTCTATCCATCTCTCTCTTTATATCCATCGCTCTCTTTATCCATCTCTCTCTTTCTATCCATCCATCTCTCTCTTTCTATCCATCTCTCTTTCTATCCATCTCTCTCTCTTTATCCATCTCTCTCTTTATCCATCTCTCTTTCTATCCATCTCTCTTTCTATCCATCTCTCTTTCTATCCATCTCTCTCTTTATCCATCTCTCTTTCTATCCATCTCTCTTTCTATCCATCTCTCTCTCTTTATCCATCTCTCTCTTTATCCATCTCTCTTTCTATCCATCTCTCTTTCTATCCATCTCTCTCTCTTTATCCATCTCTCTCTTTATCCATCTCTCTCTTTCTATCCATCTCTCTTTCTATCCATCTCTCTCTTTCTATCCATCTCTCTCTCTTTATATCCATCTCTCTTTCTATCCATCTCTCTTTCTATCCATCTCTCTCTTTATCCATCTCTCTCTTTCCATCCATCTCTCTCTTCATCCATCTCTCTCTTTCTATCCATCTCTCTTTATATCCATCGCTCTCTTATCCATCTCTCTCTTTCCATCCATCTCTCTCTTCATCCATCTCTCTCTTTCTATCCATCTCTCTCTTTCTATCCATCTCTCTTTCTATCCATCTCTCTCTCTTTATCCATCTCTCTTTATATCCATCGCTCTCTTTATCCATCTCTCTCTTTCTATCCATCTCTCTCTTTATCCATCTCTCTCTTTCTATCCATCTCTCTCTTTCTATCCATCTCTCTTTCTATCCATCTCTCTCTTTATCCATCTCTCTCTTTCTATCCATCTCTCTCTTTATATCCATCTCTCTCTTTCTATCCATCTTTCTATCCATCTCTCTTTCTATCCATCTCTCTTTCTATCCATCTCTCTTTCTATCCATCTCTCTCTTTCTATCCATCTCTCTCTTTCTATCCATCCATCTCTCTTTCTATCCATCTCTCTCTCTTTATATCCATCTCTCTTTCTATCTATCTCTCTTTCTATCCATCTCTCTTTCTATCCATCTCTCTTTCTATCCATCTCTCTCTTTCTATCCATCTCTCTCTTTCTATCCATCTCTCTTTCTATCCATCTCTCTCTTTCTATCCATCTCTCTCTCTTTATATCCATCTCTCTTTCTATCCATCCATCTCTCTTTCTATCCATCTCTCTCTTTCTATCCATCTCTCTTTCTATCCATCCATCTCTCTTTCTATCCATCTCTCTCTTTCTATCCATCTCTCTCTCTTTATATCCATCTCTCTTTCTATCCATCTCTCTCTTTATCCATCTCTCTCTTTCTATCCATCTCTCTTTCTATCCATCTCTCTTTCTATCCATCTCTCTCTTTCTATCCATCTCTCTCTTTCTATCCATCTCTCTTTCTATCCATCTCTCTCTTTATCCATCTCTCTCTTTCTATCCATCTCTCTCTTTATATCCATCTCTCTTTCTATCCATCTCTCTCTCTTTATCCATCTCTCTTTATATCCATCTTTCTCTCTATCCATCTCTCTCTCTCTATCCATCTCTCTTTCTATCCATCTTTCTCTATCTATCCATCTCTCTCTTTCTATCCATCCATCTCTCTCTTTCTATCCATCTCTCTCTATCTATCCATCTCTCTCTTTATATCCATCCATCTCTCTCTTTCTATCCATCCATCCATCTCTCTTTCTATCCATCTCTCTTTCTATCCATCCATCTCTCTTTCTATCCATCCATCTCTCTTTCTATCCATCCATCTCTCTCTTTCTATCCATCCATCTCTCTTTCTATCCATCTCTCTCTTTCTATCCATCCATCTCTCTCTTTCTATCCATCTCTCTTTCTATCCATCCATCTCTCTCTTTCTATCCATCTCTCTTTCTATCCATCTCACTCTCTTTATCCATCTCTCTTTATATCCATCTTTCTCTTTATCCATCTCTCTCTATCTATCCATCTCTCTCTTTCCATCCATCTCTCTCTTTCCATCCATCTCTCTCTCTCTTTATCCATCTCTCTCTTTCTATCCATCTCTCTCTTTCTATCCATCTCTCTCTATCTATCCATCTCTCTCTTTATATCCATCCATCTCTCTCTTTCTATCCATCCATCTCTCTCTTTCTATCCATCCATCCATCTCTCTTTCTATCCATCTCTCTTTCTATCCATCTCTTTATATCCATCCATCTCTCTCTTTCTATCCATCCATCTCTCTCTTTCTATCCATCCATCCATCTCTCTTTCTATCCATCTCTCTCTTTCTATCCATCCATCTCTCTCTTTCTATCCATCCATCTCTCTCTTTCTATCCATCCATCTCTCTCTTTCTATCCATCCATCTCTCTCTTTCTATCCATCCATCTCTCTCTTTCTATCCATCTCTCTCTTTCTATCCATCCCTCGCTTTCTATCCATCTCTCTCTCGCTTCGTCTCCTCGTCGTGAGTGCTTTCTCATTTTCCATCACCTATTCATTTTTAAGGAGGGAGTGTGTTGGAGTGCGGTGGCGTGCATTAGCGTTACTCTGCTCTGCCTCTGCTAGCTAGGTGTAAAAAATACCATTACAGCAGCCGGCTGTGGGGCCGTCCGGATCGATCCATTATGGAGCTGAGAGGGCCGGTTGGGTCCTACTTTAACACCCCGCCCAGTGGATTATCCCACACCGCAATGGAGACACTGTCAAAGAGAGTTAGTGTCAGGGAGACGAGGGGGAGATGGGACGGGGGTAGAGAGAGGGGAGGCTGGTAGAGTGTGTGAGGCATATGCTGGTGAGAGAGAGGGAGGGATGGAGTGATAGGAATGGAGGGAAAGAGAGAAGGAGAAAGTGAGTGTTGTCCCCAAACTTTGCTGGGTGTCTAGTTGACTTGTCAGTGTTAACCATGATGACAAGGACTTCTCCCCTGGAGTGACATAAGGGATGGAGAGACAATGTTCCTGGGCTGTCTATACCCAGAGAAACACATCCATCCACGCTGGTGTGTCCACAACAGCCCAGTGCCTTACATGGATGGTAAAGGGGCACTCTGCAGCTTGGTATGAGGTCATGTGTACTTAGGGATGGCATTGTCTCCAAACTGACATGTCGTCCCCAAATTGACACTACACCCCCTGCCATGCAGGCTTAGGGTGTGTGGGTATATTGGCATCTGTGTGTGTGTGTCCCTCCCACACAGACACCCCTTCTACATATACACATAGACATATCCATGACAGTTAAGAGAGACACTTACAGGGGTCTGGAGTGTCCTAGCAGATGTAACCTCATACCCACTCACACACCCTATATATAGTGTGCAGGTTGAACGGGGAACACACAGCAGATGTACCCTCACACCCCCACTCACACACCCTACAGTGTGCAGGTTGAATGGGGAACACACAGCAGATGTACCCTCACACCCCTACACTCACACACCCTACAGTGTGCAGGTTGAACGGGAACACACAGCAGATGTACCCTCACAACCCCTACAGTGTGCAGGTTGAACGGGGAACACACAGCAGATGTACCCTCACACCCCTACAGTGTGCAGGTTGAATGGGGAACACACAGCAGATGTACCCTCACACCCCTACAGTGTGCAGGTTGAATGGGAACACACAGCAGATGTACCCTCACACCCCCTACAGTGTGCAGGTTGAATGGGGAACACACAGCAGATGTACCCTCACACACCCTACAGTGTGCAGGTTGAATGGGGAACACACAGCAGATGTACCCTCACACCCCCTACAGTGTGCAGGTTGAATGGGGAACACACAGCAGATGTACCCTCACACCCCTACAGTGTGCAGGTTGAACGGGGAACACACAGCAGATGTACCCTCACACCCCCTACAGTGTGCAGGTTGAATGGGGAACACACAGCAGATGTACCCTCACACCCCTACAGTGTGCAGGTTGAATGGGGAACACACAGCAGATGTACCCTCACACCCCTACAGTGTGCAGGTTGAATGGGGAACACACAGCAGATGTACCCTCACACCCCTACAGTGTGCAGGTTGAACGGGGAACACACAGCAGATGTACCCTCACACCCCTACAGTGTGCAGGTTGAATGGGGAACACACAGCAGATGTACCCTCACACCCCCTACAGTGTGCAGGTTGAATGGGGAACACACAGCAGATGTACCCTCACACCCCCACTCACACCCCCTACAGTGTGCAGGTTGAATGGGGACACACAGCAGATGTACCCTCACACCCCTACAGTGTGCAGGTTGAATGGGGAACACACAGCAGATGTACCCTCACACCCCCTACAGTGTGCAGGTTGAATGGGGAACACACAGCAGATGTACCCACACACCCCCTACAGTGTGCAGGTTGAACGGGAACACACAGCAGATGTACCTCACACCCCTACAGTGTGCAGGTTGAATGGGGAACACACAGCAGATGTACCCTCACACCCCCACTCACACCCCCTACAGTGTGCAGGTTGAATGGGGAACACACAGCAGATGTACCCTCACACCCCCTACAGTGTGCAGGTTGAATGGGGAACACACAGCAGATGTACCCTCACACCCCCTACAGTGTGCAGGTTGAATGGGGAACACACAGCAGATGTACCCTCACACCCCTACAGTGTGCAGGTTGAACGGGAACACACAGCAGATGTACCCTCACACCCCCTACAGTGTGCAGGTTGAATGGGGAACACACAGCAGATGTACCCTCACACCCCTACAGTGTGCAGGTTGAATGGGGAACAAACAGCAGATGTACCCTCACACCCCCTACAGTGTGCAGGTTGAATGGGGAACACACAGCAGATGTACCCTCACACCCCCTACAGTGTGCAGGTTGAATGGGGAACACACAGCAGATACCCTCACACCCCCCCTCACACCCCCTACAGTGTGCAGGTTGAATGGGGAACACACAGCAGATGTACCCTCACACCCCCTACAGTGTGCAGGTTGAATGGGGAACACACAGCAGATGTACCCTCACACCCCCTACAGTGTGCAGGTTGAATGGGGAACACACAGCAGATGTACCCACACACACCCCTACAGTGTGCAGGTTGAATGGGGAACACACAGCAGATGTACCCTCACACCCCTACAGTGTGCAGGTTGAACGGGAACACACAGCAGATGTACCCTCACACCCCCTACAGTGTGCAGGTTGAACGGGGAACACACAGCAGATGTACCCTCACACACCCCTACAGTGTGCAGGTTGAATGGGGAACACACAGCAGATGTACACTCACACACCCCCTACAGTGTGCAGGTTGAACGGGAACACACAGCAGATGTACCCTCACACACCCCACTCACACCCCTACAGTGTGCAGGTTGAACAGGGAACACACAGCAGATGTCCCTCACACACCCCTACAGTGTGCAGGTTGAACGGGAACACACAGCAGATGTACCCTCACACACCCCTACAGTGTGCAGGTTGAATGGGGAACACACAGCAGATGTACCCTCACACCCCTACAGTGTGCAGGTTGAATGGGGAACACACAGCAGATGTACCCTCACACACCCCTACAGTGTGCAGGTTGAACGGGAACACACAGCAGATGTACCCTCACATCCCCTACAGTGTGCAGGTTGAATGGGGAACACACAGCAGATGTACCCCACATCACCCCCTACAGTGTGCAGGTTGAATAGTGGGAACACACAGCAGATGTACCCCCCACACACCCCCTACAGTGTGCAGGTTGAATGGGGAACACACAGCAGATGTACCCTCACACCCCCTACAGTGTGCAGGTTGAATGGGGAACACACAGCAGATGTACCCTCACACCCCCTACAGTGTGCAGGTTGAATGGGGAACACACAGCAGATGTACCCTCACACCCCCTACAGTGTGCAGGTTGAATGGGGAACACACAGCAGATGTACCCTCACACCCCCTACAGTGTGCAGGTTGAACGGGGAACACACAGCAGATGTACCCTCACACCCCCTACAGTGTGCAGGTTGAACGGGGAACACACAGCAGATGTACCCCCACACCCCCTACAGTGTGCAGGTTGAATGGGGAACACAGCAGATGCCCGACACATTGGTGTTTTTAAAGTTTCTCTAAACAGCAGCTGTTCAGTATCCACTGCCCTCTGGCATTACACACACACAGCCAGGGCCATACACACACACATAAATATCACTCACACACACATAAATATCACTCACACACACATAAATATCACTCACACACACATAAATATCACTCACACACAAATAAATATCACGCACACACAAATAAATATCACTCACACACACATAAATATCACTCACACACACATAAATATCACTCACACACACATAAATATCACTCACACACAAATAAATATCACGCACACACAAATAAATATCACGCACACACACATAAATATCACTCACACACACATAAATATCACTCACACACACATAAATATCACTCACACACAAATAAATATCACACACACACACATAAATATCACTCACACACACATAAATATCACTCATGCACACACATAAATATCACTCACACACACATAAATATCACTCACACACACACAAATATCACACACACAGGAAAACATATGGTGTACACTGGCACAGCACTTCAAACAATCCTAGTGAGATCAGCACAGTGTCCCCCCCCACACATTCCCTCCTGCTCAAATGTGCACTAACACAACAACACACTAATCAATGTCCAATGTCACACACACACTCTTCCAGCTTCCATCCATTTCATGCACCCACACAATAAATCCTTACTTGTGGTCAACCCCGCGCCCCCCTCATCTCCCTCAAGTCTTAAAAAAAGACACACACACACACACACACACACAAAATCTAGGCAGCTACCAAAACCCATTTACTGTCATCTCCCCAGGAAGGAAAAGAAGAAAGAAAAGGACAGAGGGAGGGAGAGATAGCGGGAGGGATAGAAAAGCCAGGCCTGCGTGTCTCTCTCTCTCACTCCCCCTGTCCCCTCTCGCTCGCTCTCCGTCTCTAACCCTCTCTCTCCAACCCTCCCTGTCTGTCTCTCTAACCCTCCCTCGGTCTCTCTAACCCTCCCTCGGTCTCTCTAACCCTCCCTCGGTCTCTCCAACCCTCCCTGTCTGTCTCTCTAACCCTCCCTCGGTCTCTCTAACCCTCCCTCGGTCTCTCTAACCCTCCCTCGGTCTCTCTAACCCTCCCTCGGTCTCTCCAACCCTCCCTGTCTGTCTCTCTAACCCTCCCTCGGTCTCTCTAACCCTCCCTCGGTCTCTCTAACCCTCCCTGTCTGTCTCTCTAACCCTCCCCTCTCTCTCTCTCTCTAACCCTCCCCCTCTCTCTCTAACCCTCCCTCTCTCCCTCTAACCCTCCCTCTCTCTCTCTAACCCTCCCTCGGTCTCTCTAACCCTCCCTCGGTCTCTCCAACCCTCCCTGTCTGTCTCTCTAACCCTCCCTCGGTCTCTCTAACCCTCCCTCTCTCTCTCTAACCCTCCCTTTCTCTCTCTCTCTAACCCTCCCTCTCTCTCTAACCCTCCCTCTCTCTGTCTAACCCTCCCCTCTCTCTAACCCTCCCCCTCTCTCTAACCCTCCCCTCTCTCTCTAACCCTCCCCCCTCTCTCTAACCCTCCCTCTCTCTCTAACCCTAACCCTCCTCTACCCCTCCCTCCTCTCTAACCCTCCCTCCTCTCTCTCTAACCCTCCCTCTCTCTAACCCTCCCTCTCGGTCTCTCTCTAACCCTCCCTCTCTGTCTAACCCTCCCTCTCTCTCTAACCCTCCCTCTCTAACCCTCCCTCCCTCTCTAACCCTCCCTCTCTCTCTAACCCTCTCTCTCTCTAACCCTCTCTCTCTCTCTAACCCTCTAACCCTCCCCCTCTCTCTCTAACCCTCCCCCTCTCTCTCTAACCCTCCCCTCTCTCTCTAACCCTCCCCCTCTCTCTCTCTAACCCCCCCTCTCTCTCTAACCCTCCCTCTCTCTCTAACCCTCCCTCTCTCTCTAACCCTCCCCCTCTCTCTCTCTAACCCTCCCTCCCTCTCTCTAACCCTCCCTCTCTCTCTAACCCTCCCTCCCTCTCTCTAACCCTCCCCTCTCTCTCTAACCCACCCTCTCTCTCTAACCCTCCCCTCTCTCTATAACCCTCCCTCTCTCTAACCCTCCCCCTCTCTCTAACCCTCCCCCCTCTCTCTAACCCTCCCCCCTCTCTCTCTAACCCTCCCCTCTCTCCAACCCTCCCCCTCTCTCTCTAACCCTCCCCTCTCTCTAACCCTCCCCTCTCTCTAACCCTCCCCTCTCTCTAACCCTCCCCCTCTCTCTAACCCTCCCTCTCTCTCTAACCCTCCCTTTCTCTCTCTCTCTAACCCTCCTCTCTCTAACCCTCCCTCTCGGTCTAACCCTCCTCTCTCTAACCCTCCTCTCTGTCTAACCCTCCCTCTCTCTCTAACCCTCCCCCTAACCCTCCCTCCCTCTCTAACCCTCCCCTCTCTCTAACCCTCCCTCTCTCTAACCCTCTCTCTCTCTAACCCTCCCTCCCTCTCTAACCCTCCCCCCTCTCTCTAACCCTCCCCCTCTCTCTCTAACCCTCCCCCTCTCTCTCTAACCCTCCCCTCTCTCTCTAACCCTCCCCCTCTCTCTAACCCTCCCCCTCCTCTAACCCTCTCTCTCTAACCCCCCCTCTCTCTAACCCTCCCTCTCCTAACCCTCCCTCTCTCTCTAACCCTCCCCCCTCTCTCTAACCCTCCCCCCTCTCTCTAACCCACCCCCTCTCTCCTAACCCTCCCCCTCTCTCTATAACCCTCCCCCTCTCTCTAACCCTCCCCCCCTCTAACCCTCCCCCTCTCTCTAACCCTCCCCCTCTCTCTCTAACCCTCCCCCTCTCTCTCCAACCCTCCCCCCTCTCTCTAACCCTCCCCCTCTCTCTAACCCTCCCCCTCTCTCTAACCCTCCCCTCTCTCTCTAACCCTCCCCCTCTCTCTAACCCTCCCTCTCTCTCTCTAACCCTCCCTCTCTCTCTCTAACCCTCCCTCTCTCTCTCTAACCCTCCCTCTCTCTCTCTAACCCTCCCTCTCTCTCTAACCCTCCCTCTCTCACTCAATTCAATTCAATTCAAGGGCTTTATTGGCATGGGAAACATGTGTTAACATTGCCAAAGCAAGTGAGGTAGACAACATACAAAGTGAATATATAAAGTGAAAAACAACAAAAATGAACAGTAAACATTACACATACAGAAGTTTCAAAACAGTAAAGACATTACAAATGTCATATTATATATATATATAGTGTTTTAACAATGTACAAATGGTTAAAGGACACAAGATAAAATAAATAAGCATAAATATGGGTTGTATTTACAATGGTGTTTGTTCTTCACTGGTTGCCCTTTTCTCATGGCAACAGGTCACAAATCTT
>NC_056441.1:62919798-62944798 GCF_018296145.1 Oncorhynchus tshawytscha
CCCAGCTCTCCTCGTCTCTGCCCTCCTGTCTATCTGTCTGTCATGCCCAGCTCTCCATGTCTCTGCCCTCCTGTCTATCTGTCTGTCATGCCCAGCTCTCCTTGTCTCTGCCCTCCTGTCTATCTGTCTGTCATGCCCAGCTCTCCATGTCTCTGCCCTCCTGTCTATCTGTCTGTCATGCCCAGCTCTCCTCGTCTCTGCCCTCCTGTCTATCTGTCTGTCATGCCCAGCTCTCCATGTCTCTGCCCTCCTGTCTATCTGTCTGTCATGCCCAGCTCTCCTTGTCTCTGCCCTCCTGTCTATCTGTCTGTCATGCCCAGCTCTCCATGTCTCTGCCCTCCTGTCTATCTGTCTGTCATGCCCAGCTCTCCTCGTCTCTGCCCTCCTGTCTATCTGTCTGTCATGCCCAGCTCTCCTTGTCTCTGCCCTCCTGTCTATCTGTCTGTCATGCCCAGCTCTCCTTGTCTCTGCCCTCCTGTCGGTCTGTCGCACCCTGTCCTGACATACTGTGCCTGACAATATAAGTTATCACAGAGTTGTGTAGAGCTCACAGATCCACCAATGGACTGTTGATATAACTGCTCAGGGACGTCTGATATGAAGTCACTGTATAGCACAGGAGGTGGAGGAGGGAGAGAATTATAGTCCAGTCTCCAGAGGCCTGGTCGCTACTGCAATAACCCAATAGCATGTGTCATGACCGTCAGAGCCTGACCTGATGACTTGATGGAGGGGTATTGAAACCAGGAGGATAAAGGAGGAATCTGTGGGGTTGATTCAGGCATTGTTGTCATCTGATGGACCTGAGAGCCACTTACACTATTACGCACAAACTATGTCCCAAATGGTCCCCTACTCCCTAAATAGTGTACTACTTCTGACCAGACGTCTATGGGCCCTGGTCAAAAGTAGTGCACTATTATAAAGGGAATATGGGGCCATTTGGGACACAAGTAATGTCTCCTAAGTCGCGCTACATACAGCGCCCAGACGGACGACACACACCAAGGGTCACAATGTGGAGTTGCATTTGAAACCTGCAGACTCATCTGATTCTGAACACTGCTGATAATCTAATGAAGGGATCTGATTTAATGACATCCACAAGACAGCGCTGTTCTAACTCAATCTAGCCATTATCATCATACTATACATGATTCACTATTTATCCTCCAGACTATTGTACAGAACAGAAAGAAACTGACAGCATGACCTTAGAGGGTTTGTGTCTAGAATGGATCAAGACCATTCTTGTCTTCCAGTGCCATTTCAGTGCGACAAGGTAAGGGTGTTGGGATAAACCGGAGGACAAGTGAGATGCCATGTTGAGGAGCCTCATCCAATGATTTACAGGAGCTATTTTAAGTGTCAGAATGAGTGTCATTGAAAATACACCATGCTGTTTCCTGAGGATAGCACTGCGACAACCGACAAAGTCTTGTGGTAACGTTGTTGAGTGCAATAAGTCAGAACCTTGGCTTAACAACTTTGTCTGACAGACAACACCATAACGCTGTGTCCCCCATAACGCCGTGTCCCCCATAAGGCCGTGTCCCCCATAACGCCGTGTCCCCCATAAAGCCGTGTCCACCATAAGGCCGTGTCCACCATAAGGCCGTGTCCCCCATAACGCCGTGTCCACCATAAGGCCGTGTCCCCCATAAGGCCGTGTCCCCCATAACGCCGTGTCCCCAATCACTGCTTGGCAGTTTGAAGCTGTACCTTACCAAAACAGCACAACTCCCTCTAGTGGCCTGGCTGCCAACCTCCATTTACAAAGACTTCACCTGGCTAAGAATAGCACAGAGCAAGCGTAAATCCAGCCAAGCGTCAGTAGTTTTGGTGCAGGAGCTGGTATATAGACGGTAGTTGGTATGGCTCCCAGCAACACTATCAGTAGCTACTAACCACAAGGAAACCACAGGCTAAGTGGGATACATTTACCCCAATCCATTATATATGGCAAGAAATGATAGATGGCGGAAATGTGATGGTTACCTGCAGAGATCAGGCTTCAGACATGAGGGAGTGAAGGGTTAACAAAGCTGAAGAGAGTGCGGTCATATCATCATACAACTTATCTAACTTATCTATCCGCTACATATCCCAACCATATATCCCTCCAAACCACATCTCACGGCAGTACTCAGTGCCAAAAAGGCCACTATTTGGTATTAGATTAAAATGTCATCTTATTTCAATAGTGGCATCATGCACTGCTGGACAAAGACAAGGAGTCCAACAGTCAAGAGCCACTTAGTCCAAAATCCACCTATTAGCTCCTGGGTCGTTTCAACAATTGAGTGCCGTTTGAGTAGTGTAACTTGGTGAAAAGAAAACACATTTTATTTCAACAAAATTGGAACATTCTATCATGAAGACCAACTTAATAAAAAAACACTTCAAGAGGTTAAATAAAAAGAATGGTGTGCCTACTAAGCGCCAAATAAAGTAACAGGGTTGAAGATCTGATCTTAAATCAGCCATAAATCCCTTCGTGACAGGGGGAATGGAAGCTTTTCTAGCCTTCTATATGTGGGTATCAGATTGAACATGTACCACCCACTCAGATTTACACCAGAAAACACCAGAAAATTGCCCAAAATAGTAAAACAAGCTCACCTGCTTTTACACTATGATTTGACTATTATTAGCTGTTCAATGTGTCTTTAGAAAAACATATTCAAAAAGGAATATTTGCACCATATTAAAAATGAGAGTTCAGGTCAGTTCATATATTGTTTTATACCTTCAAATTAATCACTAATCACAGAAAATAAATAGTTTGCTGGGCAATAGGCTCTTGAAGGGGTGAATGTCCCTCTCTAGCCACCATAGGACATGTGAAGTGCAGATGATGCAAATTGCTTTGATATTGCTATAGATTGGAAGGATTCCTCAATCCATTCCTGGTGGACTAATAAACCTGCTCTACCAGTAACTGAGCCTCAACCCCTTAGACTACCTGTTAGTGCTGGTGTGTTTCATGACGTTGAGTCAATTATCACTCAAAAAGGTGCCAGCTGGGCAGTGCCCGTCTCACCTGTGAGAGCCACTCCTCGTCCTCCTGTCCGCTGTGGTCCGACGTCAGGCTGTCGTAAGACTCGTGGCGCGTGATAGGGCCAGGGCTTCCAGGGGGCACCACTGTGGACACAGAGAGAGGGAGATAGTGTTTGTTAGAGCGGGCGGGCGGGCGAGAGAGCGAGACAGACAGACAGCGTGAGTTTTTCCTGTTGTCTAGTGTCTCTGACACTCAGTTAAGTCGAGAGAGGGGGAGGAAAGAGAGCAAAAGGGCATTTGGGCATATATGTGCCTGAGTGTGTGAAGGAGCATGTGTAAGTGTGAGTGAGAGAGAACATGTGTGTGTGTGTACGTGCTTGTGTGTGTGTGTGAGTGAGCGTGCGCGTGTGTGTGAGGCCCGTCAGCGGCGCAGAGAGAGAGGCACCCAGACAGATGGCGTAGTTGGAGGCTTGAATAAGCAGGCGTGGAGAATGAAGCTTAAAGTGTAGAATCAGTCTTTTCTCCTGGCACTTCAGGGCCTAGCGCCCCCCATCCCGTGTCAGTCTGTGGTGAATTTGTTTAATGTGGGAATGACTAATAAAGTTGTCAAGTTCTCATCTGGAGCGCACAAGGCGCTGCTGTCTCTTTTGCCCCCTCTCGCCTTTTCTCTCCCTCGCTCTCTCGCCTTTTCTCTCCCTCGCTCTCCTGCTTTTTCTCTGTCTCTCTCGTGGGTAGAGCAGGTGTTGGAAGGCTTCTTAAGGAGATGTGCTTGTCGGCTTGACACCACACACAGCAGTGCTGTAACAAATACCTCGACTGACCCTCTTCCACTGTAGAAATGCTGCCCTCGTTTCCCTAAAAGCTTGCACCACACTGCTCTCTCCTGCTCTGGAGAGACGGGTGTGGTGAAGGTGTGTGTGGTTCCTAGCCAGATCCTTTGATACCTTAGGTTGCTCTCTAATGGCAGAAGAACAAAGCCTGCTTGTGTTACTTATTAAACAAAATCATTACTACCCTTCCTTCCTGTATCCCTCTCTCGCTCCCACCCACTCTACTCTTGCTCTATGACCCCTTGGGGGCAATAGCTGTTCCCTAATTAATTATTGATGCTTTGGAGCAGTTTCTGGCTGGCTGGATCGGGTTACGGCGACAGGGGCGGAGGGGTTCCATTGGCCTGAGAGAGCCGGACAGGCTCCTGAGTGAGGAGGCAGTGGTCATCCCCAAGGGTCAAGCACAGTCAGACCTGGCTCTGTGTGTTGTGTGTGTGTGTGTATTAGGGAATGCAGGGATATAGAGACAGACTAAGCCAACCAAACATTTAAAGACATATCTACCAGAGTGAGTGGCTGGATTGATATATAGATAGATCGACAGAGAGCCATTGGGTCTGATGTTTTTACAGTCATTAGGGACTCTTAACCCTTTACACTCATGGTAATTAGCCTATATGGATAGGGATCAATTGAAATGCAAAGGCATGGTAGCAATTGAAAGGTAAGAGTTTGGTAATTATGGGAACATTTATTAGACCAAAGGTTGAGGACAACAGTTCACCTGACACAAGAATCCAAACATTACACTGTTGACTTTACGTGCATTTTACATGTACTGTTCGCCAAATTGGTTGATAACAAAATACTCTGCATTCCTTGAGTAACATAAGAATATTCCTGGTAAATGTAGGGTAGGTGCAACATAAGACAAACAAATCACAGGGGTTTGAGAGAGACGACTAACTGGTGTCTCCAAGTTTCCAACCACCTCTCCAAATAGTGCATAGTTCCTTAATAATTTCATTGCACTTTTATGGCTCAAAGAAGTGTCTTCACACTATAGGTGCTTTTTTTAAGCTCTCCTAGCTGTGCCGTTGAGTTACTAGAACAAAACCCTGCATCCCCACCATTACTGTGTCACAATTACTGTTGTTCCTTATGCAATCCCAAAACAACACATTATACATAGCAATCTGGGTCAGGTGGGCATCATTTGAAAGCTTGTTCTATTGCCAACATGACTGGCTAAGTTATACAATATTGGTGAGCATTGAAAGGAGTCATGAGTGCATTCAGACGTGAGTTTAGCTGCAAATTCTCTTCACAATAAACAAACACAGGATCATGGGGGTGTTAGCAAACAGAGCTCTACTCTACCTTCAATAGGGAAGTGCCATAACATGCACGAAAATGTTTCAGTCCAGTGACAACACAATGTGAAAACAGTGTACTAATTAATCATCACAAGGCGGCATATTTGTTTTAGTGATGGTTGATAGCAAAGATTACCATCTGAAATGACTATTATAACCATTCCTATCAAGTAGAAAAATTGCTAATTGGTGGTGTTTACCAGGCAAATCTGATTGGTGTTATTCTTTGAAAAATCCCCTGTTCTGGTAAAACACACTAAAAAACAAGTGATTTTAAAATCTTTCCTAAGCGATCTTAAAGAGCCTGTGTCTCTGTGGCTCTGAGAGGATGTGGTCTAATTCTGCTGACCAGAGGAGAGACTCAGTGAGTGGTCTGGTGAAGGCCAGTAGCAGTAGGTAGTGCAGGGGTGCGTCCAATATAGCACCCTAGTACCTATATAGTTCACTGGTCAAAAGTAATGCACTATATCCGGAATAGTGTGCAATTTCAGACAGAGTGAGTTGTCTGATGGATGCAGGTAGCAGTAACAGCAGGTATAGTGAGCAGACCCAGAACAAAGCAGGGCCAGGTATTGATCCGGGCTGACTGCTGACCTCAGGGCAAGGGCTGATCTCTGGGGAGAGATACGACTAATGATCTGATCTGTTCAGTGGTGGTCAGCCTCATTGTCTAGTTGCCTGGCCTGTGCCTTCCGTTCTACCTCTAACCTCTCTCTCGCGCTCATTTGGGAAGCTCCTTTTGACAATTAGGCAGGCCCGTTGGGATAATGTCACGATCTGATAAGGCTTGCTTATCCATGGCTGATCCTTTCCCACTCTCTCTTTACCAAACCGCCCAGCGGTGAAGGTCAGCTCCTGCCGGCCTCGGAAGTCTCTCACTCAGCCAATTAGCGGTGATTGACGACGCCATGGTAGAAGGCCCAGGAGACAGCCAGCCGCCAGTTACTACATTATGAAAGGAGGCTAGGGACTAGACTTTAAATTCGTATTCTTATCTTTTAATATTTATTGTTGTTGCATTGTCAAGAAGGAACTTGCAAGTAAGCATTTCATTGGACGGTGTATACCATGTGTATACTGTATATAGGGACCGATTATGATTTTTCAACGCCGATATCGATTATTGGAAGACCAAAAAAGCCGATACCGAGTAATCAGACAATTTTTTTTATTTTTAATAATGACAATTACAACAATACTGAATGAACACTTATTTTAACTTAACATAATACATCAATAAAATCAATTTAGCCTCAAGCAAATACTGAAACATGTTCAATTTGGTTTAAATAATGCAAAAACAAAGTGTTGGAGAAGAAAATATAAGTGCAATATGTGCTATGTAAGAAAGCTAACGTTTCAGTTCCTTGCTCAGAACATGAGAACATATGAAAGCTGGTGGTTCCTTTTAACATGAGTCTTCAATATTCCCAGGTAAGAAGAATTATAGGACTATTTCCCTCTATACCATTTGTATTTCATTAACCTTTGACTATTGGATGTTCTTATAGTATTGCCAGTGTAACAATATAGCTTCCGTCCCTCTCATCGCTCCTCCCTGGACTCGAACCAGCAACACAACGACAACAGCCACCTTTGAAGCAGCGTTACCCATGCTGAGCAAGGGGAACAACTACTAGAAGGCTCAGAGCGAGTGACGTTTGAAACGCGATTAGCGTGCGCTAACTAACTAGCCATTTCACTTCGGTTACATAGGCTTGAAGTCATAAACAGGGCAATGCTTGACGCACAACGAAGAGCTGCTGGCAAAAACACACGAAAGTGCTATTTGAATGAATGTTTACGCGCCTGCTTCTGCCTACCACCGCTCAGTCAGATACTTAGATACTTGAATGCTCAGTCAGATTATATGCAACGCAGAACACGCTAGATAATATCTAGTAATGTCATCAACCATGTGTAGTTAACTAGTGATTATGATTGATTGTTTTTTATAAGATAAGTTTAATGCTAGCTAGCAACTTACCTTGGCTTACTGCATTCGCGTAACAGGCATTCTCCTTGTGGAGTGCAATGAGAGAGAGGCAGGTCTTATTGCGTTGGACTAGTTAACTGTATGGTTGCAAGATTGGATCCCCCGAGCTGACAAGGTGAAAATCTGTCGTTCTGCCCCTGAACGAGGCAGTTAACCCACCGTTCCTAGGCCCTCATTGAAACTAAGAATGTGTTCTAAACTGACTTGCCTAGTTAAATAAAGGTATACATTTTTTATTATATTTTAAAAAATGTATCCGCAAATCGGCGCCCAAAAATACAGATTTCCGAATGATATGAAAACCTGAAATCGGCCCAAATTAATCGGCCGTTCCGATTAATCGGTCGACCTCTAGTATATACCACTAATAAAACTTGAAACTAGGGGGAGACCAGGGTCTAAAAGCACCAGCGCAGCCACCACTGAGGTGCCTAGCCTACTCAGAGAACTCAGAGGAGCCAGCCAGAAGAGCAGGGAGGTAAATTATTCACGCCATGTTTGCCTCGGCGAAGTCTTGCGGCCGGGGAAGAGGTGTCTGAACACACACACGACAGACAGCTATGTAAATACAGCCCCCTCGCTTCAAAAAACATCAAGACCAGAGGTGGGAAAATATGCCCTGAATTTCAGGAATGAATGCTGCAAATAAGGACGGGAAAAAGCCTCACATTCATCAATCGTGTGGTGGTGTTATTCTAAGGGATCCGACCGCAGGATTAAATCTACTCTGACACCTCAGGGCAACACAAATTGGCCCTATTCATTCATTCATTTTGGGCCTTTTAGAATGAAAAGGGTCTCTGTTTCTCCTAACTGGCTTATTGAGCCATCCACACCACAGTGAGGATTCCCTGAGCCATCAAAGCTGGACTGAGACAGCATTTATGAGGCCAGCTCTTCTTCCTTATCGCCTCTTCATATCTCTCTGTCTCTGTGTCCCTGTCTGTGTGTGTGTTAGTGTGTGTGTGTGTTAGTGTGTGTGTGTGTGTGTGTGTCTGTCTGTGAGTGTGTGTGTGTGTGTGTGTGTGGTGTGTGTGTTTGTGTGTCTGTGTGCACTTCTCTCTCGGTCTCTTATCATCCCCAGCAGTGTGGTGGGGCTGCTGTTTACCCGGCTGTGGCCCAGAGCAGAGCGGCCCAGAGCGGTGCCAGTGGGCTGGGCAGATGGACAGGTGGAGATAGTGACCATGAAGTGGCGCCACCGCTGCTTTTATCACCAGCCTGCGAGGCTCCTCTCCGGCTAGGCTGGCATGAGCTCCATCCCTCCACAGCAACATGCATTTTTAATCACACCGGTCATCCAATATAGAGAGAGCAGTTGCTGTCAATCACACAACATGTAAACCCTCTAACCCCATGCTCTAGAAGGTTGTGGAACCCAGCTAGGTCCCTGAATACACAGACTCATTTGCAGATCTAAAAGGGGCCCGTGATTAATCATACCCCTCTCCGTCTTTATCTTTGACACTTTTCTTTCATCCATCTCCGTTTCTCTCCCTCTCGCTTTGTCTCGGTCTCTTTCTTCCTAACCCTTTCTCTTTTTCCTTCCGTCACTATGTCCTTCTGGTTGTTGACGTTTGGGGGAGTATCTACTATGTAAACTAGTCCCTGATAGTATAGTTTGTACCGGAGCAGGGAGGAGAGTAGCAGCTTCTCCCTTCATAAGCCCTGATCTTTATGCACCACTGGAGAAGGCCCACAGAGCCAACAGTGTGTGTGTGTGTGTGTGTCCTGTAGTGTAGCGTAGCATAATGCATCCCGGGGTCAGATCGCCCGCCCTGGATCCCTCCCTCTCTGCCCAGCCAATCTCTGGCGGGCTGAGCGGAGGCACCGTGTTGTGAAACAGAACTTTCAGTCGATGCTCGGGTGCAAAGTGGAGGAATGAAAGGTGGCACTCCATGAGCCGTAGCAGCATGCAGGAAACGCCCCGGGGGCAGAGCAGAACGATGGGTAGAAGAAGTACAAGACCACAAATGATGTGCATATTGTATTGACCTGGGTGTGTGAGTGCATTAGGGTTGGTGCTGCTTGGCTGGCAGGAGGAACGGGGGCAAGGGAGGGACAGACGAGGTGGGGCAGGCGGTGATATTTTGTCCATCACTAATTAGAGCTAAATGTGAGAGAGCACTGAGACTAAATCATTATGCCTTCTCGCAGGACAGAGTCACACTAAACCCAGCGCCGATGCCCGCTACCCGACCCGTCACACCAACTTGACTTCATCGCTTTGACACTGGAAAGGACTATTGGAACTAATTTGAGAAAATATCCTACCCGCTCAGCCCTGAGCACTGGGAGAACGTCTACCTCCCAAATGGCACCCCATTCCCTATAGTGCACTACAGTTGACCATAGGGCCCTGGTCAAAAGTAATGCACTAAGTAGGGAATAGGGTGCCATTTGGGAAGCAGACAATTTAGCGTAGAATAGAGGAGACAGAAGAACAGGCACACGGGAGGAGAAGGGGAATGCCCCAACGGCACTTCAGGAGCTAATTACTGATTTATGTTTATGATTATGCAGCTAATGCAACAACGCACACTGAAACGGAGGATAAATTAAATGTGTGGCCATCCGTGTGCACTCTGCCCCCCAGAGTTGTCGTCTTCTTCCTTCTGCCATCTCCAGCCTCCACAGCCTTTCACATGTCAACCTAAAGTGCTTGGTGCTCTTTGTACTTGTTATTGAGTTAGGAGGAGTTTGGAGGCTGGCTAATTGGCTTCATTTGAATGAGTTGAGTGGAGTTGGTTGAGCTGTTAGCGTTGTGATGCTGACTTGTTCAGAGGAGATAGACAAAGAGACATACAGTGACAAAGGCTTGTGCCGTACAGATGGAACAGAACGGATGAAAAGCTGACAGACCAGAGCACTACTCAGATGGAGTGATGGAAAGCTGACAGTTCGTGTGATAAGGGATCTGAGACTAGAGCACTACTCAGATGGAGTGATGGAAATCTGACAGTTCGTGTGATAAGGGATCTGAGACTAGAGCACTACTCAGATGGAGAGATGAAAAGCTGACAGTTCGTGTGATAAGGGATCTGAGACTAGAGCACTACTCAGATGGAGTGATGGAAAGCTGACAGTTCGTGTGATAAGGGATCTGAGACTAGAGCACTACTCAGATGGAGTGATGGAAAGCTGACAGTTCGTGTGATAAGGGATCTTAGACTAGAGCACTACTCAGATGGAGTGATGGAAAGCTGACAGTTCGTGTGATAAGGGATCTGAGACTAGAGCACTACTCAGATGGAGTGATGGAAAGATGTTGGATCTCCACTGAGGGTTTTAAGAGGGAACAGGGAAGTAATGGAGGATGGCTGAAAGGGTCCTACTCCTCAGCATGTCACCAATAAGTGGGTGAAGACAATCTCCCATAGAGAGTCCTTCAGCTCTGGCACAGGTCTAATGGAGCTTGGTACACACACACATACAAAGAGTACTTATATACACATACAGAGAAGAGTACACACACACAGTGTATAACACTTACATCCAGCCAGGAGGTATTGGTAATATTGCACCAGGTCAGAGGCCAGCACCAGAGGGTGGTTGGAGAGAAAGGGAGGCTGCAGCTCATTCCACAGTGGAGTCCTGTAACAACCAAACCACATAGGAGAGAAACACACAACTCATTTACAGAGAAGAAAATATCAGGAGGTGTCCCAAATGGCACCCTATTCCCAATGTAGTGCACTACTTTTAACCATTTAGGAACCTTTTGGTGATCCACAATTACAAAATAGAGCTCTGGTCAAACAAAGGCTGCAGATTGAGGGCCAGATGTATAGAGCAGTGCCCCTGCTGGGTGTAAATAGACTGTGGTCCCTGGAGCCTGGCAGTACAGAGACAGATATAACATATGAAGGTGTGTATACTATAGTAGTTACATACAGTACTGTAGTGTACAACATGAACATCACATGTGTTTTGTCCTACATAGCGGTAGTCTGATCACAGAGAACTGGGCCACAGCAGCAGAACTTTATATCTGGTTCCAGCTGCTTATTTGACATGGATGAATGGGATTCTGCAGCATAATATGTTTTCACTGTATCCAATATTCTTTTATAACTAGGTTATACATACAATATGTTAGAACATATATGACTCCTATAAAAAAAAGCCGTTTACTATGATAATGTCACACACACTACTGTATAAATCACACACGCACAACTGTATAACTGTACAATATATTACTGTATGTAAATCTTCATAACATGACCACAGCTTAACAGAGCGGGGAAAACTGTGTGTATGTGTGTGTGTGTGCGCACATGTGTGTGTGTCAGTGGAGGCTCCTCAGAGAAGGAAGGGGAGGACCATCCTCCTCAGTGAATTTCATAAAGAGATACATTTTAAAACATTGAAAGTTATCCTTTTTAGATAAAACTATACTGAAATATATTCACGTCACCAAATTGATTAAAACACACTGTTTTACAATGAAGGTCTACAGTAGCCTCAACAGCACACTGTAGGGTAGCACCATGGTGTAGCCAGAGGACAGCTAGCTTCCCTCCTCCTCTGGGTACATTGCCTTCAATACAAAACCTAGGAGGCTCATGGTTCTCACCTCCTTCCATAGACTTACACAGTAACTATGACAACTTCCGGAGGACATCCTCCAACCTATCAGAGCTTTTGCAGCATGAACTGACATGTTGTCCACCCAATCAAAGGATCAGAGAATGAATCTAGTACTGAAAGCATAACCTACAGCTAGCTAGCACTGCAGTGCATAACATTTGGTGAGTAGTTGACTCATAGAGAGAGAAGCCCAATAGCTGAACTGTTTTCAACAAATTCATTTCTCAAAAATGAAGGACAAGCAAGAGCGAGAGCGTAATTTTTTTTCAGTTTCACTTAGCTAGCAAATGCAGCTGGCTAGTTCAGTTACATAAACACTCAGCTCAAACATAGGGATTATATGTTAGCTAGCTGGCTATGACCATCCAACACAACACTAGAACTCTTCCAAGTAAAAGTGAACTTTTGGTTTTATTAATGTATTGCCACCGGGGACCGCCGGTGTAACTGCTTAGTGACTATACATGTTACAGCATAATTGTAGCGGGTTTACTAACGCATGAGTTCTATTAGCTATGTTGACAAGGATGGTACTTTAGCTAATATGGGGACAACAATGTAGGCTGATGATTATGATTAGATATGCTAGATGATTATGATTAGATATGCTAGATGGTTATTATTAGATATGCTAGATGGTTATGATTAGATATGCTAGATGATTATGATTAGATATGCTAGATGATTATGATTAGATATGCTAGATGGTTATTATTAGATATGCTAGATGGTTATGATTAGATATGCTAGATGATTATGATTAGATATGCTAGATGATTATGATTAGATATGCTAGATGGTTATTATTAGATATGCTAGATGGTTATGATTAGATATGCTAGATGCAGGCAAGAGTGTGCGAGGCGGTATGGAATGTGTCACTGTCATCTAAAATGTGTCTCTTGACCTGTGTGCATCTACGTTGTAAACTTTCATTCATAGGCTAGGTTGTAGGAACCTCATGATGGGTATAGGAAAATTAGAGTATCATGTAGCAGCCTAAACCTATCGATGTTACATTGAACTGGATGAATGGAATATAAATGGCAGTTATTCAATATGATGTAATAGAAATAAGGACATGCTCATAAAAAAAAATGTCCTCCCTAATCTTAAACTGCACTGACCGCCACTGATGTGTGTGTGTGCGTATATGTGTGTGTGTATATGTGTACGTGTGTGTGTGTTAGGAAGGGTCAGTTACCTGGCCAGGCTCCAGCAGGCCCGTGGACATGTGTTGAGCTCCAGGGGTGTGTCATCGCTGATCTTCTGGGCTGTGCTGATTGGCCGAGGCTCCAGGACGTGCTCCACCAGGGTGCCATAGCAACTGAGGATGTAGAGGGACTCCACCACTGACCGGCTGGACTGGTCTGAGTAACAGGAGGTCAACAGGTCAACGTTACGGAGTAAGAGGAGCACGTTGTTGTGACTTAGCTAAGTGTTTTGTCTACTATGCCCAGCATCTCACTGAGTGGGTTCCTACTTCCCTGACCTTAATGTTGCGTCTACACAGGGGGCTAAGAGGGGTTGACACCCAGAGCAAAGTTTCCAGGCCAATGGTATTTACGATTCTCCAACAGATTTTGAACTTTTAAATGACCAAATGAAAACAAAATGAAAGTGTTTTAGTGTGATGATGGTTTTGGGGGTAACAGCTAGGATACTAATGCACTAGTGGGATCTAATGATGAGCCTTTCCATCCCCTCACCTTTCTCTCTCTTCATGTTGGGGTTGGTCATGTACCATGAGCGTGAGGCAGCAAAGACAGCAGCCACACAGAACTCTCCTCCACTGGACTTACTGGGGGAGATCTGAGGGAGAGGCTTGGCTTTGCTGCAGAGGGGGAGAAAAAGAGCGAGAGAGAGAATGAGTGAGAGAGAGAGAGAGAGCGAGCGAGAGTGAGCAAGAGAGAGCGAGAGAGAGAGAGCGAGAGAGAGAGTGAGCGAGAGAGAGAGTGAGTGAGAGAGCGAGAGGTTGAGTGGGTAGGAGAGCCCAGCCGAGGGGACACAGACACAGGGTACTCCTCTTAGAGAAGATTAAGGCTGGCGGTTTGAGTTGTTAGATGAACTAAAGCTGTAGTTAAAGAAAGAATGAGGAGAGAGAATTGTTGCCAAATGTTGTAGTGAGAATGATGCCAAATCTGGTTTGAGATATTAAGTTCAAACACTGCCACATCTGTGAACAGAAAACAAGCCAAGCTTTTAACACAATTACACTTCAGGCAATTTAGCAAAATAAAGAGATGAGGCCGACTTAAAATTAAGTACATTGGTAGCAAAAAATATATATTTGCTCTGAATTGTCTCCAATTTCACTGTGCTCGTGTCTGAACAAATTATTTTTGTACTGGTCTCTACTATTCAGCAAATTAAAAACATCATTAGACATAATACGGGATATTTCCTCCCTCATTCAATACAGGGTTCCCGCAGTCAGTCTGAACGGCATAGCGTGTGTGCGAGTGTGTATTCCCATGCC
The DNA here is from genome assembly GCF_018296145.1 of Oncorhynchus tshawytscha. NCBI lineage: Eukaryota > Metazoa > Chordata > Actinopteri > Salmoniformes > Salmonidae > Oncorhynchus > Oncorhynchus tshawytscha. Next base: position 62,934,010 of record NC_056441.1, read on the forward strand.
AGTAGATCAGGACTGCAGCTCTGTAGAGGATGTCCATGGTATTTTAAAGCCTGTGTTGCATGTGCTGCTAGTTGATTACATCCTTCCTTTTGTCATGAAGCACGCCATGTACACTCAAACCATTACAGGCTGGCCTGACCATGGACTGTACAGAGGACTGCGTGTGTGTGTTTGTGTATGTGTGTCCACACACTAATACACATGTGCCACGCACACACACAAACACACATGAATAGAAAAAAGTTTCAGCGAATACGTGAGGATGCCATAATGGTTATCACTTGCTTGAACACGTGCCTCGAATGCTGCTAGTCTTCCAGCTGCTTCCCCCAGTCTCACTTTGAGTTAGCCGTTTGAGAGAATTTATTGGGAGTTATTGGATTATTCAGACATGTCAGGACCGTTTGGATGAAAGAGAACACAGGAAAAGTTCAGTATGGTGATAGGGCTGCATATGCTATTGATCAGAGAACAGTAGCATATGCAGCCTGGTATTATTGTCCAGCTCTATAACCGAGGTGGACAGTAAAACCCCCGGAGGAAGGGATGGAGGCTGAAGGGCCTGACACAGTCTGACACTAACACAGTCCCACAGGAGAGGTTCACCTCTGATCTAACCACAAAGACCTCAATAACACATACACAAACTCACGCCAGCCCGCTTGAACACGCACAACCAACTGTACACACACACAGTCCAACATTTTGGAACACGAAAATTCAATATAATTAAATGATGTAATATTCAACAATTCACTTCAAAATAACCAGAAAATATAATTACGATATACATTTCTCAAAGATTTTCTATACTATGTACCCAAAGCTGTTCAATTTAATCCAGTGTGATGGCATACTGTCCAGTACTTGAACTCTTTTTGGCCTCTCAGCCTCAGTGACACACTAACAGGTGTTGAATGACCTGTTGTGGGCCTCAACTCTCCCTCCTCCTCTTCCCTTCAAACTGTCAGCAGCTCGTAAATTACTCCCTGGACGTGGGGGAGATGTTGAGGTCTTTGTTTAGCCGACACCGTGTGAAGGATGTTTCTGGGTAGAACGGGGGGTGCTCTAGACAGCGTTACTGGCTGTGTATTTATTAGTGTTGGAGAGAGAGAGTGAGGGGTGAGGCTGGATAACCAAATATCTACAGTAAGCCATGGAAGCAGAGGAGAGATGGAGAGATAAGACCATGTCAGGATATTGCCTTGGCTAACTCTACATCCCTCTTGCCTCCTCGGATCTGTCCATCTGTCCGACTGTCAGCGTGTCCAGGAGATACAGAGCTATGAAAACATGCAGAACCTCTGTCGGACGGCCAGGGGTCAGCCAACACAGCGCACTGCTTCCTTCTCACTCCACCTTCCCTCTGTCTCGCTCTCCCTTTTCTCTTCCAGTCACTCTCTCTACGTTTTCTTATTCAGTCACTCTCTCTACGTTTTCTTATTCAGTCACACTCTCTCTACATTTTCTCTTCCAGTCACACTCTCTACATTTTCTCTTCCAGTCACACTCTCTACATTTTCTCTTCCAGTCACTCTCTCTACATTTTCTCTTCCAGTCACTCTCTCTACATTTTCTCTTCCAGTCACTCTCTCTACATTTTCTCTTCCAGTCACTCTCTCTACATTTTCTCTTCCAGTCCCTCTCTCTACATTTTTTCTTCCAATCACTCTTCCAGTCACTCTCTCGGCCTTTTCTCTTCCAGTCACACTCTCTCAACCTTTTCTCTTCCAGTCACTCTCTCGACCTTTTCTCTTCCAGTCACTCTCTCTCTATGTTTTCTATTCCAGGCACTCTCTCTATGTTTTCTCTTCCAGTCACTCTCTCTACATTTTCTCTTCCAGTCACTCTCTCTCTACGTTTTCTCTTCCAGTCACTCTCTCTCTACGTTTTCTTATTCAGTCACTCTCTCTTTATGTTTTCTTATTCAGTCACTCTCTCTCTACGTTTTCTCTTCCAGTCACTCTCTCTCTACGTTTTCTCTTCCAGTCACTCTCTCTTTACGTTTTCTTATTCAGTCACTCTCTCTCTACGTTTTCTCTTCCAGTCACTCTCTCTCTACGTTTTCTCTTCCAGTCACTCTCTCTACGTTTTCTCTTCCAGTCACTCTCTTTACGTTTTCTTATTCAGTCACTCTCTCTTTACGTTTTCTTATTCAGTCACTCTCTCTTTACGTTTTCTTATTCAGTCACTCTCTCTACATTTTCTCTTCCAGTCACTCTCTCTACATTTTCTCTTCCAGTCACTCTCTCTACATTTTCTCTTCCAGTCACACTCTCTCTACATTTTCTCTTCCAGTCACTCTCTCTCTACATTTTCTCTTCCAGTCACTCTCTCTACATTTTCTCTTCCAGTCACTCTCTCTCTACATTTTCTCTTCCAGTCACTCTCTCTACATTTTCTCTTCCAGTCACTCTCTCTCTACGTTTTCTCTTCCAGTCACTCTCTCTTTACGTTTTCTTATTCAGTCACTCTCTCTATGTTTTCTTATTCAGTCACTCTCTCTTTACGTTTTCCTATTCAGTCACTCTCTCTACATTTTCTTATTCAGTCACTCTCTCTACGTTTTCTTATTCAGTCACTCTCTCTACGTTTTCTCTTCCAGTCACTCTATCTACATTTTCTCTTCCAGTCACTCTCTCTACATTTTCTCTTCCAGTCACTCTCTCTACATTTTCTCTTCCAGTCACTCTATCTACATTTTCTCTTCCAGTCACTCTCTCTACATTTTCTCTTCCAGTCACTCTCTCTCTAAATTTTTTCTTCCAATCACTCTTCCAGTCACTCTCTCGGCCTTTTCTCTTCCAGTCACACTCTCTCAACCTTTTCTCTTCCAGTCACTCTCTCGACCTTTTCTCTTCCAGTCACACTCTCTCAGCCTTTTCTCTTCCAGTCACTCTCTCTCTATGTTTTCTATTCCAGGCACTCTCTCTATGTTTTCTCTTCCAGTCACTCTCTCTCTACATTTTCTCTTCCAGTCACTCTCTCTCTACGTTTTCTCTTCCAGTCACTCTCTCTCTACGTTTTCTTATTCAGTCACTCTCTCTTTACGTTTTCTTATTCAGTCAATCTCTCTCTACATTTTCTCTTCCAGTCACTTTCTCTCTACGTTTTCTCTTCCAGTCACTCTCTCTTTACGTTTTCTTATTCAGTCACTCTCTCTTTATGTTTTCTTATTCAGTCACTCTCTATGTTTTCTCTTCCAGTCACTCTCTCTCTACGTTTTCTCTTCCAGTCACTCTCTCTTTACGTTTTCTTATTCAGTCACTCTCTCTACGTTTTCTTATTCAGTCACTCTCTCTACATTTTCTTATTCAGTCACTCTCTCTACGTTTTCTTATTCAGTCACTCTCTCTACGTTTTCTTATTCAGTCACTCTCTCTACGTTTTCTTATTCAGTCACTCTCTCTACGTTTTCTTATTCAGTCACTCTCTACGTTTTCTTATTCAGTCACTCTCTCTACGTTTTCTTATTCAGTCACTCTCTCTCTATGTTCTCTTCCAGTCACTCTCTCTTCATGTTTTCTTATTCAGTCACTCTCTCTCTACGTTTTCTTATTCAGTCACTCTCTCGTTATGTTTTCTTATTCAGTCACTCTCTCCCCGTTTCTCAACCTCTCTAACACAATATCCGCATATCAAAGTATGACTGATATGGTGATGGGAAACTCAACAAATCCTGTTCCGTGCTCTGGATCTCTCTTTAACAGAGTACATGATAAGGGAGCTGGTGAATGGTTAGGGGAGGGAGGGAAAGAGGGTTGGGGTATGTATTAGTCATTATAGAACATGTAATCTCACTTCACTGCTCACTGTGATTTGTGTGTGTGGTGTCTTTGACAGCTAGTGGTGAGAGTGATGGAGTCTGTCGGGCTCTTCTTTAGTGAGGGGTTTCATCTCTCCAACATTCTACTTCTTCTCTCTCTCTTACTGGAAAAAAAATTGTGGTCAACTGGTTTCAATATCCCCAGGAAACACAAATCCTATTCCAGTGGCTTGACTTTGGTTTTGGGGTGAAATCTCAGGCTGACGCGTTTGCCACACGGCGCTGTGTGTGGTGTGAAGGAAGGTATTTTATCTCCCACTTTTCACGGTTGTCTTTGGATGGAGGCCGGCTTGAATAATACATCAAGGAATAACATTCAATAAAAATGACATGCTTTCATGCATTGAGGGGAAAGACCCAGTGACAAATTAAAAGTGTAAACGGCTCTTATGGCACTGTGGCTGAGAAGACTGCTGCATGACTCTATGCTGCAGGGTACTAACACACACACATATGTACGCCTGCACGCATGCAAGCATGCAAGCACGCACACACAACAGACTGTGATAAGCTCTCCTTGTGGCGACACCATACTGATCAGCTACTGCAGATACTCTACATATTCTCTCTATGAAGAGTACAGGGTTACCACTGTCTGCTAATGGGAGTGGGATCACAGCTTGGTTCTAGTAGAAATGACCGCAAATGGTTATTCATCTCAGTTTCAAATGATTACTTTCCTCTCTGTCTCACTTGAAGTGTTGAGGTTTTCACCCTGCGACAGACAGACAGACAGACAGACAGACAGACAGACAGACAGACAGACAGGGCAGTACTCTGGACTCTATACGGTACAGAGGAACCGGTCAGGAAAGAGAAAAAAGAAAGGTGGAACCCAGTATCAATAAATGACAATAAATAAATAAATACACAGAGTGGGACAGGAGAGAGGGGGAGATGAATGGCACTAAACAGAAGCCAAACCCCCCCCTCTCCCCACGAGATGTTATTTTGTGCTATTGGGAAGACTTCATTTTCTCTGCAACTTTAATTCACTGAAAAGACAACTCGTACGTCATTTCCAATTTTAATTTAACAAATGAAGACTTTTGACTGAGCTAATAGCTCTTCCTCAAGGGCGTAATTAAATCTGTGACGTCCACCATCAAAGCCCTTTCGCATTACAGGGCCGTGGCGAACATGAGGCGCCATCGAAGGGTTGGGAGGGGGCTGGTCCCTCGCCATAAACAAATACGATAGAGCCTTACTTCTGTCGCCTCGTCCAGCGACAAAGTGCTGCAAAGACCGGTAGGGTAGAGCAGAACAGTGGATCCATTCAAAATGGCACCATATTCCCTATATACACACATTTACCAGGGCCCATAGGGTTCTGGATAAAAGTATGGCACTACATAGGGAATGGGGTGTCATTTGGGACACACCCAGTGTAACTCAGAACGGGGTTGAGAGGAGCGGTGGCAAAGCCCAGGCCATATGTTTAATATGTATCAGTGGCTGAGACTGGGGCTGGGCATTAAGACAGAGGAGAGAGAGGAAGAACCACAGAGATGGGGAGAGGGAGGGAGAGAGAGAGGAGAGAGAGAAATTGAGAGAAAGAAAGAAAAAGAAAGAGAGCGAGAGTGAGGGCTTTGGGCAGCCTTGTGGAGGACACATCCCTCAACGTCACATTTATTATTTTACAGCAGCCTTCCAAAACAGAGGTAGCCTTGGGGCAGGAGGCTGGAGCTACAGACAGACGGCTGTAATGATGATGCTATTTGGGAGTCGAGCGGACTGAGTGGGGAAGACTGACTAAAATGCCGTTTCAACATCTCAGCGAAATAAGCAGAGACTGCCTCCCAAATGGAACAATATCAAATGGAACCCTATTCCCTATATGGCGCAATACTTTTGAACAGGGCCATTTGAACATTAAGCATCTCCAATCCAAAATGAATTCTACAATCGGCTTCCTATTTCGCAACAAAGACTCCTTCACTCATGCTGCTAAACATACCCTTGTAAAACTGACCATCCTACCGATCCTTGACTTCGGCGATGTCATTTACAAAATAGCCTCCAACACTCTACTAAAATTGGATGTAGTCTAGCACAGTACCATCCGTTGTCACCAAAGCCCCAAACACTACCCACCACTGCTACCTGTATGCTCTCGTTGGCTGGCCCTCGCTTCATATTCATCGCCAAACCCACTGGCTCCAGGTCATCTATAAGTCTTTGCTAGGTAAAGCCCGACTTATCTCAGCTCACTGGTTACCCTAGCAACACCCACCCGTAGCACACGCTCCAACAGGTATATTTCACTGGTCATTCCCAAAGCCAACTCCTCCTTTGGCCGCCTTTCCTTCCAGTTTTCTGCTGCCAAAGACTGGAACGAATTGCAAAAATCACTGAAGCTGGAGACTTATATCTCCCTCACTAACTTTAAGCATCAGCTGTGTCAGAACAGCTTACCGATCACTGCACCTGTACACAGCCCATCTGTAAATAGCCCACCCAACTACCTCATCCCCATATTGTTAATTTTTGCTCTTTTGCACCCCAGTATCTCTACTTGCACATCATCATCTCCAGTGTTAATGCTAAATTGTAATTATTTCATCACTATGGCCTGTTTATTGCCTTACCTCACTAATCTTACTACATTTGCACACACTGCATTTGGATTTTTCTATTGTGTTATTGACTTTACGTTTGTTTATCCCATGTGAAACTCTGTGATGATGTTTTTGTCGCACTGCTTTGCTTTATCTTGGCCAGGTCACAGCTGTAAATGAGAACTTGTTCTCAACAGGCCTACCTGGTTAAATAAAGGTGAAATAAAAATAAAGAGTGCACTATGTGGAGAATAGTGTGAAATTTGGGATGCACACAGAGAATCAGAAACTTCAACCCCCCTTCCTCACTCTATGTCGAATGTTCCTCATCACACTACTGCTCAGAGAATGATTTATCATGGGATGGTTGTTTCTCCTGCCTGCCTGTCCCACCCTAGAATAGCCCCAGATGGAGGTTCCATGTCTATATTTATCAGCTAGTCTAGTGTGAGCTCATGTAATTGGACGGTGGTCAGAGGTTACGCGCCACACTCTTCCATCCTAAACTGTTGAAAAAAAGGAGGGATACGGAGATGGGGAACATCAGGGGTCAGAGAAGAGGTTATTCAGGGAAGAGGAAGACGTGCTACTGTACTGTATGTGTCATTGGGTGTGTCAGAAATAGCACCCTATTCCCTATATATACACTCTTATAATGCACTATATTATAAGGGTGCCATTTGGGAGGCAGCCATTATGGGAGAGAAAGAGAGGCCTTGTTACATGTCCAGGTCCTCATCTCACACATCCTCTCCAGCCCATCCAAACAAAACACTGTTAATAAAACACAATTGAAATGATGAAGTTAGACCAATGATCTGTTCTGCCCTCAGTCCAGGGACCTGCTGTTACAGGAACAATAGTGATTTAACTAGTTAGCTTGAGTTGGAGCCAATGGCAGAGCAAAAGTTAGGCAGTTACTGTTACTGTGGGGGGTCATCATGCTAACAAATGCTAATGATGTACCTTTGAAAAGCATACCGCTCTCTGAACTCACTAAGAGCCTAGCTGGGCTGGGAGGGAGGGAGCTAAGAGAGGAGAGGGAAACAAGCTTCAATTAAAAAGTATGAGTGAGTAACTGGCCACAACAAGAGAGGAAAACCAAGACTTGGGGAAGGAACCACATGCTATTAATTTCCTGAAGTTAATGGAGGGAGGAACGAGAGAGGAGTGAGAGAGCGAGTCGGAGGAAGAAAAGTTCACTGCATCGCCGTTGAGCCCAGCCACTCAATCATCTGTCCCATAAGTGACTGTCATAATGGGGATTCTTTTTAAAAGCTTGTAAGCACCTGATTTCACAAGACAGCGTTGACAGAGAGGCGGACCTTTCTGCCATCCTGAGTATTAGAGAGAGCTACATGGTTAGAAAACTCATTGCTAACTCTAGAGAAGGGTAATGTTCTCTGTCGTTCGCAGTAGATTGAGGCCCAAACTGAGGTGCGTGGACAAAAACGTCATATTAAACACATAGGTCTGTGCGCGGCGGCTGTGTAATATACATTTTGAGGAGAACTGGCTATGACAATGCTGTATAAAAGTAGGCATCCTTCATCACAACTGAAGTAAATGAGATGAATTCGAAACAGAATCATGCATGAATAGTAAAATCTCTGTACATACAAAATAATGCCAACTGCCCTTTCATGATTATACAATCTACCTCTTATTGCAAAATGTTCAAAGTCCAAGGAAATGATTATAAGCCTATAACAAATCAACAACAATGTTATTCTCCAAGTTCACACATAAGCACCACGTTGTTTTCCCAGAAAGGGAGGCAAATCACTGATTACATGACATTCATCAATTACATCGTATAATTGACAAAGAAAACGTAACAAACAAACGGATGGCTAAAGCCACATTAGCCACACGTCTGTTCACAACGGACAGCCTTTGTGCAATGTAGGACTCACGTGCATGCACACCCGATTGTTCAATCATATCGCCACAAAATAACTATAAAAACACAATGGGAACAACATGAGATCAACCAAGGTGTTATTCTTAATACAACTGTCTGTGGTTTAATGTGAACGTAGAGGGAATGAGTGTGCAAGAGAAAGAAAGAAAGAGAGAGCGAGAGAAAGAAAAAGAGAGATCGAGAGAGAGATCGAGAGAGAGAGCGAGAGCTCGAGAGAGAGAGAGTGAAAGAGAGGGAGAGAGTGAAAGAGAAGGAGAGAGCGAGAGAGATTGAGAGAGAGCGAGAGAGAGAGCGAGAGAGTGAGAGAGAGCGAGAGTGTGAAAGAGGGCGAAAGAGCGAGAGAGATTGAGAGAGCGAGAGAGAGAGCGAGAGAGTGAGAGAGAGCGAGAGTGTGAGAGAGAGCGAGAGAGTGAGAGAGTGAGAGAGATTGAGAGAGAGCGAGAGAGAGAGCGAGAGAGTGAGAGAGATTGAGAGAGAGCAAGAGAGTGAGAGAGAGAGCGAGAGAGAGAGTGAGAGAGAGAGAGCGAGTGATAGAGAGAGTGAGAGAGTGAGAGAGAGAGCGAGCAAGAGAGAGAGTGAGAGAGAGAGAGTGACAGAGAGCAGTCACCATCATGAAGAAGTGGTGGATTCAAATAGACCACAAGGAGCCAGACAAGAAGGTTCCAGTAATGTTCCAACATACCTCTGGGTTTGTGAGTTAACCACGCCATAAAAAAAAGATTCAGAAATCAACCATTTTCTTTTCTCAATACGAACCACTATCCCAATTCCCTATACAGTTTATGTGGGCTTAAATGTTCTTTGGTGTGAATCTTGACGTCAGATTTAGGCATAGACACAAGACAAGCAGCTTGTGAAATCACCCACCCAAAGTGTAAACTGAAATCCACTTACAGAGCACAAGAAAAGATAATCAAAAAATTGTCAAAAAAGTAGTGTGAAAAAAGAGAGGCACGTCCATGGTGTTTTCCTCAGGGATGATGACTGAACAAACTGACAAAATGTGTTGAAAATACACTCAATATACTCAGACACGAATGAAAAGATGTGATGGATGCAGTCGTTGATTGCGTCCCAAATGGCACCTCATTCCCTATTAAGTTCACTTATTTTGATCAGAGCTTTGGTCAAAAGTAGTGCACTAAGTAAAGAATAGGGTTCCATTTGGGATACATTTGTCTTGAGCCAGGACAGAGCAACAACAGAGCATGCTGGTAGGTAGGTAGTGAGGAGGGAAACTCACCATGGAGTTTTAATGGCAAAACATCCTGCCCCAAAGAGGTAAGGTCTTCATGGGGGAGGGAGAGACACACAAAGAAGAGATAGATGGAAAAACCATTATTAGCCAGTCAGCCTAGGACAGAGACACTTTTCATCTTACATTTTTGACCTGTCTGTTTAATCCTACAAGACACATAAAGCAGGAAGCAAACTGTCTGTGTTAGAATTGATCTGAAACCTGGGACATGACTCCTTGACTCAACAACTCAGACCATTCTGTAAAGTGCAGTACCATACGTTTGGTAAAGGACATACTGTATGTGTGAGTGTGTGTTCTCCATACGTTTGTCAGAAGAAATACTGTATGTGTGTGTGTCGGTGTGTGTTGAACCATACGTTTGTCAGAGGACATACGGTATGAGTGTGTGTGTGTTGTACCATACGTTTGTCAGAGGACATACTGTATGTGTGTGTGTGTGTGTGTTGTACCATACGTTTGTCAGAGGAAGTACTGTATGTGTGTGTGTGTGTCAGTGTGTGTTGTACCATATGTTTGTCAGAGGAAGTGCTGTATGTGTGTGTGTGTGTGTTGTACCATACGTTTGTCAGAGGAAGTACTGTATGTGTGTGTGTGTGTCAGTGTGTGTTGTACCATACGTTTGTCAGAGAAAGTACTGTATGTGTGTGTGTGTGTGTCAGTGTGTGTTGTACTATACGTTTGTCAGGGGAAGTACTGTATGTGTGTGTGTGTGTGTGTGTGTGTGTGTGTGTTTGTACATACGTTTGTCAGTGTGTGTTGTACTATACGTTTGTCAGGGGAAGTACTGTATGTGTGTGTGTGTGTGTGTGTCAGTGTGTGTTGTACCATACAGTGTGTTTGTCAGAGGAAGTACTGTATGTGTGTGTGTGTGTCAGTGTGTGTTGTACCATACGTTTGTCAGAGGAAGTACTGTATGTGTGTGTGTGTGTGTGTGTGTGTGTGTGTCAGTGTGTGTTGTACTATACGTTTGTCAGGGGAAGTACTGTACTGTATGTGTGTGTGTGTGTGTGTGTGTGTGTGTGTCAGTGTGTGTTGTACTATACGTTTGTCAGGGGAAGTACTGTATGTGTGTGTGTGTGTGTGTGTGTCAGTGTGTGTTGTACTATACGTTTGTCAGGGGAAGTACTGTACTGTATGTGTGTGTGTGTGTGTGTCAGTGTGTGTTGTACTACTATACGTTTGTCAGGGAAAGTACTGTATGTGTGTGTGTGTGTGTGTGT
>NC_056441.1:63874798-63977298 GCF_018296145.1 Oncorhynchus tshawytscha
TTCTGATAGGCTAATTGACATCATTTGAGTCAATTGGAGGTGTACCTGTGGAGGTATTTCAAGGCCTACCTTCAAACTCAGTGCCTCTTTGCTTGACATCATGGGAAAATCAAAAGAAATCAGCCAAGACTGCAGAAAAAATATTGTAGACCTCCACAAGTCTGGTTCATCCTTGGGAGCAATTTCCAAACGCCTGAAGGTACCACATTCATCTGTACAAACAATAGTATGCAAGTATAAACACCATGGCACCACGCAGCCGTCATACCACTCAGGAAGGAGACTTGTTTTGTCTTCTAGAGATGAACATACTTTGGTGCGAAAAGTGCAAATCAATCCCAGAACAACAGCAATGGACATTGTGAAGATGCTGGAAGAAACGGGTACAAAGTATCTATATCCACAGTAAAACAAGTCGTATATTGACATAACCTGAAAGGCCGCTCAGCAAGGAAGAAGCCACTGCTCCAAAACCGCCATAAAAAAGCCAGACTACGGTTTGCAACTGCACATGGGGACAAAGATTGTACTTTTCAGAGAAATGTCCTCTGGTCTGATGAAACAAAAATAGAACTGTTTGGCCATAATGACCATCGTTCTGTTTGGAGGAAAAGGGGAGAGGCTTGCAAGCCGAAGAACACCATCTCAACCATGAAGCACGGGGGTGGTAGCATCATGTTGTGGGGGTGCTTTGCTGCAGGAGGGACTGGTGCACTCATTCTCAAAATATATGGGATCATGATGAAGGAAAATTTTGTGGATGTATTGAAGCAACATCTCAAGATATCAGTCAGGAAGTTGAAGCTTGGTCGCAAATGGGTCCTCCAAATGGACAATGACCACAAGCATACTTCCAAAGTTGTGGCAAAATGGCTTAAGGACAGCAAAGTCAAGGTATTGGAGTGGCCATCACAAAGCCCTGACCTCAATCCTATAGAACATTTGTGGGCAGAACTGAAAAAGCGTGTGCGAGCAAGGAGGCCTACAAACCTGACTTGGTTACATCAGCTCTGTCAGGAGGAATGGGACAATATTCACCCAATTTATTGTGGGAAGCTTGTGGAAGCCTACCATAAACATTTGACCCAAGTTCAACAATTTCGAGGTAAGGCTATCAAATACTAATTGAGTGTATTTAAACTTCTGACCCACTGGGAATGTGATGAAAGAAATAAAAGCTGAAATCATTCTCTCTACTATTTTTCTGACATTTCACATTCTTAAAATGAAGTGGTGATCCTAACTGACCTAAGACAGGGAATTTTTACTAGGATTAAATGTCAGGAATTGTGAAACTGAGTTTAAATGTACTTGGCTAAGGTGTATGACTGCAACCCTATGTCCTCCTCGTGCATGCTTAGCTGCCGAAGATGATATTTGATTTTAAAATAAGAGATGGATGGTAGTTTTGGTGAATATGGAAAAATATGATTTATACTGCACCACAGAGCTTGTGGAAATGGAACAATTGAATTTGAAGTGTAAATTTGGTCTATCACATATTGCCCTCAGCTGTAAGGTCCCTCCAGTGCAAGTTTGCTCTACTCTGTGTTCAGATACACTCTTACAGTGCCTTCGGAAAGTATTCAGGCCCCTTGACTTTTTCCACATATTGTTAGGTTACAGCCTTATTCCAAAATGAATTAAATTGAAAAAATCGATCTACACACTACCCCATAATCACAAAGCAAAAACAGTTTTTTAGAAGTGTACACATTTTTAAAAATGTACAATACAAAACAAATATCACATCAGTTTTCACTCTTTACTCAGTACTTTGTTGAAGCACCTTTGGCAGAGATTACAGCCTCGTGTCTTCTTGGGTATGATGCTACAAGCTTGGCACACCTGTATTTGGAGAGTTTCTCCCATTGTTCTCTGCAGATTCTCAAGCTCTGTCAGGTTGGACAGCTATTTTCTCTCCAGAGATGTTCGATGGCGTTCCAGTCCGGGCTCTGGCTGGGCCACTCGAACATTCTGAGACTGAAGCCACTCCTGCGTTGTCTTGGCTGTGTGCTTAGTGTCATTGTCCTGTTGGAAAGTGAACCTTTGCTTCATCTTGTCACTCAAGCATAAAGGCCTGATTGGTGGAGTGCTGCGCAGAGATGGGACAACCTTCCAGAAGGACAACCATCTCCACAGGGGAACTCAGGAGCTCTGTCAGTGACCATCTGTTTCTTGGTCACCTCCCTGACAAAGGCCCTTCTGTCCTGATTGCTCAGTTTGGCTGGGCATCCAGCTCTAGGAAGAGTTGGTGGTTCTAAACTAATTCAATTTAAGAATGATTGGGTCCACTGTGTTTTTGGGGACCTTCCAATGCTGCAGAAATGTTTTGGTACCCTTCCTCAGATCTGTGGCTCGATACAATCCGGTTTTGGATCTCTTCGGGCATTTCCTTCGACCTCATGGCTTGGTTTTTGCTCTGACAGGCACTTTCAACTGTGGGACTTTGTATATACAGGTGTGTGCCTTCCCAAATCATGTCCAATCAATTGAATTGACCACAGGTGGACTCCCAAGGATGATCAATGAAAACAGGTTGTACTTGAGCTCAATTTCGAGTTGTAGCGAAGGGTCTGAATACTTATGTAGATAAGGTAGTTATGTTTGCAAATGTTAAATAAAAAATAATTTCTAAAAAGCTGTTTTTACTTCATTGTTATGGGGTGTTGTGTGTAGATTGCTGAGGATTTGTATTTATTAATCCATTTTAGAATAAAGCTGTAACAAAATGTGGAATGTCAATGGGTCTGCATACTTTCCCGAAGGCACTTTATCTATGCAGAGTCTGTGTCCTGCTCTTGAGACGCATCCTCGGATAACTATTCCGTTTGTAGTCCATTTCCCCTGATGCTAAGGTGCTATTTATTTATCGAAGGCTGTGGTACAAAAATGCATTTATTTCAGAGGGCTGCTGGCAGCATATAGCCCTTATAACAAAATAATCATAGGGTTGATATCCACCAAGTGAACACTGCTAAAGGTTCTGTATTGGCAATTTACGGCGGCAATTGGAGCTCATCGTATTCTTTCTCTCCCTGTGTCCTTCCAGTCTAAGAAGAGTGGTAAGCCGGGCCCCTTCCTGCTGTCTGGCTCCAGAGACAAGACCATCAAGATGTGGGACGTCAGCATTGGGATGTGTCTTATGACACTGGTGAGTGGACCATTAATCATAGACATTCGATAATGGTCATTCTGATTCATGCAGTTTTTAATTGAAAAATGTCCCCATTAGTGATGCCGACGCCATTCTTCACATAACATGACTTGAATTGTAATGTGATTGACCTTCTTGAACCCTAGTCTTAACCGAACACACTGTCTCCGGTTGACTGGTTTCCCGAACTAAGCATAGTTTGTTTTAGTCAAGGAGCAGTCTGGGAAACTGGCACTAGATTTTGTATTTGAAAAATAAAGAGAGCCGCACACTCTAGGAGCTCAAATGCAAAAATGTAATTACCAACGTTTCGACAGCCAAGCTGTCTTCATCAGGGTTTATCAGGGTTAGATTTTGTATTAACAATTCTAACCAAACACTATTGTCCCAGGTTGGCCATGATAACTGGGTGCGCGGGATGCTTGTCCACCCCGGAGGCAAGTTCATATTAAGCTGTGCTGACGACAAGACCTTAAGGATCTGGGACTACAAGAACAAGCGCTGCATGAAGACTCTGAGTGCCCATGAACACTTTGTTACCTCTCTGGGTAAGCCGCTCTCAATCTTCTCTTCTCCTACAGTCACAGTCAGCGCCAGTTACTGCTGGGTCTTTTTGAGTAGGCACACAGTAGCAAAATGTTTGCGCTGAGCTATGAACTGATGAACTTTTTTTTTTTTTTTTTAAACAACTATTTGATCTGAGTTCTGTTCAATTATTTGAATTCAATTTAGTTATTTTTTCTGTGAGCTTAATGCACATTGCACAGCTTCTCTAGAGATAAATCAGATCCAGCCTGAACTGTGTGACATAGTAGAGTTGTAGTTTCCAACAGGCCAATATTCTACATAGTTTAACGCATAAAGTGGTCTAATAAACTACAATGACCATAATCCATTGCACATCTACTTGTCCGGTCTTTCTTTTATGCCTGCTAGGGAAGAGGGAAGAATTCACAATCGTGAGATTATATAGAGAGCAAGTGTTGCTTCGCGAGGTATCTCTAACTGAAAATACTTTAAATAAGTGATTGATAGTTGGTATTCAGTAGTCATAAAAATATGCCTTATTTACTTTGAAGAACTACAAAATAGGGATTTTGTCAGACACCATATGCAGCAGCTCTGTAAAGATGAGATGATTACTAGTCATCAAATAAAACAAATGTAATATACACAAGTGAAATATTTAAATTATGGTTAATAAGTGATGAGCAGTAATAGGCAGTCACTATCATCATGTTACTTTTATTTAATGTTTTATTCTGTTACAGCATTCAATCCACATAATGCATAGTGCATTTCATGCTTAAAAATATTATTGAAACTGAAATCAAAAAAACGTTATTTTGTTATAATCAAACAGAACTAACCTCAAAAAGCACTAATCACTCAGTACTACAATACATTTTGCAACGTGAAACAAACATTTGATTTTATCTCAGTGGCTAAGTTCAGGGAGTACCTGCCTGTATCTCTGTGTCCTTAGTGAACTCAACCCTGGTGTTTCCTGAGTTGTTAGTTCTTTGTTTGGTGGTTTATTGTGGTGTGAGCTAGGAGGCTCTGCATTAACCCCCTCGGGTGCATCATGCTATAGGTCCCAGAGTGAGAGGATCAGGCAGGGGTTAGACAAAGCTGTTTTGGACGTTGGTTGAATGGGGTTAGGGATAGATGGATAGGAGAGGGGTGGGGTGGGGGTTGTAGAGTTATGATAAACTGGTCTTGCCTGGCTCAATATCCTGGGGGCTGCTAGCTGGCAGCTGGGGTCTAAGAGGTAGACAAATACTCCAGGATTTTCCCAATTTTCCTCAAATCTGATTCTTCTAAGCTGATCAAGGCAAGGGAACTCTCTGGAGAAGGAGACTCCAGCTATCCAGCCAGCTTTCCTGTCAGGCTAGTGCTGTTTGAAGCCTCAGCCTCCAAAATCTAGCCACACACACACACAGCACTGCTGTAAGCTATTGTTTGGATATTTTGGGGGGAGAAGACAAAAACACCTTTTGTTGAGGTTGATGTGCTGTGCTTTTCTGTGTGATGCATGTACCAAGAGGTAAAGAGCTTTGTCTAGTCAATTCAACTATTGATAATAAAATATTGATATATTCAGGTCATACTGCTAAATGGAATATGCTTGATAAATGGCCTTTAATGTGGAAGTTAACTAATTATTCTGCCATCTCCTCTGGATAGAACCCGATTCTCTCTCTCAATTAATTGCAATTATATTCAAAGGGCTTTGTGGGCATGGGAAACATGTTCACATGGCCAAAGCAAGTGAAATAGACTAATTATCTACTCTTCCTTTGTACTGATGCCCTTTCTCCTCCTCCTCCTCAGATTTCCACAAGAATGCGCCGTATGTTGTCACCGGGAGCGTAGATCAAACAGTAAAAGTGTGGGAGTGTCGCTGATCCGATCAGGCCTAAGAAGATCGGACCACCACCATCCCAATTACCACCCCACCTCCTCTCACCCCACCTCCTATAGGCCTCATTCCACCCCCCGCCCCCCCTACATCCCACCTTACACTATCTCTTTCATCACCTCTGGTTACACTCACACACCATGGTTAATACCTTATCCTGTCATCACGCTCTCTGGTCCAATAACTATGGTCCTTTTATGTACATTATTCTGGATGTAGATTGAGCTATTAAATGTTACACAGCAAAAAAAGTGTTCTTGCATGGTGATGATGAATCCAAAATTGTATACTGTAAATTTACATAAGGTTGTCTAGAAGTACCATAGGTTTAACATGGGTGGGGCTGGCTAAGTCTGTTGTCACATGCAGCCTTACCTACCTACTTATTGAAGGCAGATGTTTCTTTGCGTGCGTCACAAATGCCACCCTATTCCCTATATGTTGCAATACCTATGAACAGGACCTATGTGCCCTGATCCAAGGTAGTACACTACAGGGAATAGGGTGCCTTTTGGGACACATTCTTTGACTGGGTGTAAAACGTAGGGCGCTAACACTGATAATTTAAAAAACGACTGTCGTTTCTTTTTGTGTCAGATTTATTATTTTTGTCACTTTTTTTCCCTGTTTTATTTTTGTTATTTTCTCTCCTTTTCACTGTTGTAGTCTGTCAGTGACCTTTTTGAGGGGGAAAAGGAAAAGTATAATCCCTTGATGTCGGAGGATATGAGATTGTCTGTCTGTGGGGGTTTTGTTATTGGAATAATCTGTAGCTTTGTAACATCACTTCTGAAGTGTGCATACCATTTCTCTTCATGTGGAACTAGATAATATATTAATGGCTGCATATACGATTGTTTCAAACTGTTGTCTATCTTCGGTCATCTGGGGGTTGAGAAAACAAAACAGCTTTGTACTCTTGTCATGACGACGCATCCTAAACTGAGTAGCAAAACCACACCTGATAGGCTTAGAATTATCCTATCCAATGACTGAATTATGTTTATTGAATCGGAACCTTTCTATATTGGCATCTGAATGAATTAACCTGGCTAGGCTGCGCAGCTGCTGATCTTATATCAGTGGGTTAGCCTTTTGGCTGAAAACTCAGTGGACTGAGGACTTTCAGGTTAGCATTTAGGCAATGTGAGCCGATAGCGTGAGGTTACTCCTCCCTGAAACGCTGCCCCGTGTCTGTTCGGACTGGTACTGGACCTTATGGTTGGCCGCAACTGATCAGGCGACCGACCGCCTCAGCCTTTCTTTAGCACTTGGCCCTTTAGCAACTGACTTCAGGGATATCACCTCTTTTTAATCTCAAGCACTTGAAAAGAAAGACCTTTTAGGTGTCTCCCTCCATCTGTAAGATGTCTCACTGTTGTCTCAAGTCTAACCTGAGTGATTTCCATTGGACTCAACTGAACCTTCTCCCTTTTTCTAACCATATGACGAATCAGGTGTCAGCTGGGTTTTATTATCCCTTATACTACAGGAATCATGTAAGAGATTTGATGCTCAGTTGGCCATTGTCTTGTGCTGCTTGCTTCTATGGGCTGTGTAAATTAGGGAGGGTAAGCTTAAGCCTTAGCTCTGGATGAAATATGCAAGTTTCAAATGAGTCGGACACAGTCAGAGAGACGTCGTCATAGCATGACAAGGAGTCAAAGTTGCCCCTCTGGTTTTGATGTGCAAAATATCTCCCTGGAAAAATACAAAGAATTGAGAGGTAATAAAGCTGTTTCTGTTGGGGAGAAAGACATGTAAACTAAAGCTTTTTACTGAGCTGTAGGTAAGTGTCCAAATCTGTGTTTCCACTGAACTGACTGGGTAACTTTCGGGGGGGATTCATTCATTCAATTGGTGACGAAATAAAATGCTAGCAGTAGACATGCTAATGAATGATTGTGTTCTCTGTACAGTAGAGGTCTGATGGTTGTAGTTCTTGTATAGGGATCTTCACCCCTAAGACTACATACAGCAGCTCCCTTGCCACAGACCGACATACTAGGATCTGTTTGCGCACAGGAGAGTGCTTAGACACCATTCCTAGGGAAGAGCTCTTGGGTCAAAACTCTTCAGGACTGACTCTAACACATTGCAGTAGTCTCTGGGGTGGCAAGCACATCTGTATCCTATTCTGTTCATCTTAATGAGCTAGAAGGCTGAAGAAATAATGAAAAATAACAATTGGAACTAATTCTAATCTAACCAAATCTATCTATGACAATGGAGACCAACCATTCCCCCAACAACAAAAAATAACATCTTGCTTCTTACTCTGCAGAAGGCGAGGAAGAATCCTATTATCTTGCACATCCCTGCTTTTCGTTAGCTCTTTGGTCCTTTGTCCGACTGGCGATCGAAGAGAAATTAAGACTCAATAAAATGCATTAACAAAATATCATTTTTTTAATCAGCCTTTTTGCATTATGGTGCAATTCTGTAATAATAAAATACTCCACTTGCTTAACTGATTTTATTATTTTAAGCTTCTTTGCTGAATAACTTCCTGTTCCTCTTCCTGTGTGTATTTGATTGGATGTAGCTAGCTGCTGCTGTTGACCTCTGAACCCTCATAGTGGCTAGTGTGATGAACCCTTTGACCTGTCGACAATACCACTGCTGCATGTACCCCTGTTGTACCAGAGGCTGAGCCATCTGGTCTTGTGAGCCTTTCTGGTTCAAGTGCTATGATGTAAGCCACTGAACACTCAGGCCGAGTCTGAAATGGCACCCTATTCACTAAAATTAGTGCACTTAAGATGCAGACTCAATCAGCCACAGGCCACTCCGCTAAGCTGTCAAAGGCTAGTCTGTCCACTTGACAAATTTATATACTGTAAAAAGAGCGAGAAGTAGGATAAGAGAACTCCATCTCTTATGAGAAGGGGTGGTACCCCTACTGTTGCTTGCCAGTAAGCAGGTGTATTGTCCCTGTGTATCTATGTATGTATACTGTGTATTTTGCATATTGACTTTTCAAAGACACCAGACAGGTTGGCTCAGGCTGGCTTGATGACTGCAGACAGACCTCGCTGTACTTAATGTGGTTGGTTGTTGCTGCTGAAAGGAGGACAGATCTGTAAATGTATGAACTGGCTCCTTCATTCCTCTATATGTGATGGGATTGTGGCAGACTAAAGATGTTCTGAGAGAAAAGAAACCTTGAGAGAATACCACTTATGCCTCCACTAGACTAGAGACCCCCATGTATTTAATCAGATTAGACAGGTCTTTCTCCAAGCTCCTTTCTCTGTCAGTCAGAGGGAGGGAGAGACTTTGATTGAAGAGTCGGCGTGAGTTCATTCCGTTACACCAACCATCGACAGGACAATTGGACATGGTGGTGCTGATGCACCATAAAACGTGTTTTAGCTGAAACCCCAAAAAGTTAACTACAGTAAGACGACATGGTTTAGCTTCAGCATTCAGATGTCCTGATCTGTTCTGTTCTCAATCCTAGGCTAAGTTAGCTTCCTGATTTAAGCCGATTCTCTCTTTAGATTGGCTTAATTCAGGATTACCATATCAGGTTCCTTGTGTGTAAATTCTAAACCAGGCCTGAAGTGAGCCTAAATGGATATTTGACTTGACTCTTATTGTTATTAAAAAACTCAGCTTTCCTTTTCTTGGGTTAGACGAGAAAGGTCTATAAACAAATTGTCCAGAGGGAGAATGTGTGTTTCCCCTTGTAATATAGTTGTCATTGAATGAATGCTTTCCATAACTGCTATTGTACCTTCCCTGTGAAAATAAATCACTTTTTGCCATTTGCAGCTCCCAAGCAATCCCTATGCTGCACTGGCTAGGTGGATCAGAGGGACTGGCAGACAAGCTTGCACTGTCTGTTGGTCCTTCCCCCCAGTCTCAAGTCCATCTGTCTGCTATAATCTGCCTTGTGAATAGATTGAGGGCTTCAGACTTCTCACAGCTTGAACAGGATTTATAGTTTTGCTTTCAACGTCTTTCTCACTCTTCACACAGCAAAATTGCTAACAAAATATCTGGATGTCATTATTGTTTGCAACATAATTAAAGAAAAATATGTAAACGTTGTCCTTTTATTGGGTTGGAGGGGGGGTTCTCAACAAAGAACATGCACTGCTTGATATATTACATGTCTACCACAGATTAGTTCATTTAGGGATTTTCTGATTTTGAGCTAAAGGTTTCGGGGAAAGCGAGTCTTAACATTTCATGATTTTCTTAAGCGAATGGCATTTATTTTTTCTTGGGTAGAAAATTATAGATCATTAAATGATCATAATTACATATTGCCAGTATACTGTGTGTGTGAAGTATTAATATAATGGTAGGGATTAATTTTTAATGTTCACAGCTGTTATGTATGCCAAGAGATGATGGAAACCATACTTGGAACAGAATGTGATTGACAATTTACATTAACAGACCCAAAAATCTAAATCTTACGTTTCTAAGACCATGTTGGTATCTTTATTTATGTTGCAATCTTCCAGATAAATGCATGGTTCCACCTGGCTCGCACCTTCCTGCTATGTCTAATTGTCTGACTACACTAAAAATGTCTCATGATCATGAAAAATATCGATGAAGTGTGAAATGCAGCTCTGGGAACAGATTAATCATGCTGAGCAGTTTAGGTTATGACTCAAATATACTTGCTCAAGCAATATTTTAATTCATTTGGATACATTTGTGCAAGTGTCAATCTGTTTTACTGTTGCCCCTTTGCAAATGTTTGACTGGGTGGGTAGGGTGTACAATTGCCATCATTTTGCCGTCTGCTTCTGAATGAAGGATCATTTGTATGTGGAGAATAGATCAATCAACCACACACACTCAACATCAACTATAAATTGTTGTCGGGATACTACTGATGATATGTAGCCTCAACCTATCATGCTTCAAAATATCCATGCTGGCTGGATCCATACCTCAATTGAAGTAGGAATGTGAAATGGTTAGGTAAGAAATTATGGTTAAGGTTTAGAGTAGGGACTAACCAAAGATCCCGGATAGCCCTGACCCTTCAAAATGTTGACTGTTTTGAATGCGCTGAATATCGACGTCAACCAATGTCTCGTCGCAGAATTGTGACTTCGTCCACCATGAAAGAAGAAACGCTATATCATTTATGCAAAAAAAGTCTAACGTGAGTTCTCAGATCCTGTGTACAAGACAACTCTACATACGAATATATTCCCGAGCGAAAATTTCAGGTATTCAAGTTACTACCATTATAACAAGAGGCTATCTAACGCCAGGCATCTCATTTAGAGAGGTCTTATATAGCCATCTTGTTGGCATGGAGTTGAAATGTGCTTTAGCTAGGTGGCTAACTTGCAGTTTACTGATTTAATGCGTTTAGTTAGCTAACAAGCTAGATACTATCCCCATAGTTTTACCTTTTGTATGTAGTATTTTACACGCATTTATGTCAGTTAGCTAACTTTTTAGCGTTCCAACCCTTTGAGTTAAAAATGTACAATTGTGTGTCATGTGTTCTTCCTCCACAGTGAAGTGAAAATGTCACTAAACAGGTCAATGGAACCGCTACAAAGACAAGCCCCCGGAATTGGCCTACTCGGCCTCCAAGTATCCAGACTTGAACAGCATGTCCACACCAACCTGGGTGGCAGAGATATGTGAGTACAGGGCGTATTCATTAGCTACGGAAATCGTTTTAAGAACCAAACGTGAGCAAAACTACAAGTTGTATTGGACAAATTCTGGTAGTTAGGACCCTCCCCGTTTCGTTCCGGTTGCTTCCACTGAGCTAAAGAGTTGCTTCCATTTAAGAAACGTTTTGCAACAGAATCGGCGCAATGAAAACGCCCCAGTACATATGCTGTAGCCCAGTTGTTCCTAACTCAGGTCCTCGAATATCCCCAACAGTTCACATTTTTATTGTAGCCCCGGATAATCACGGCGTATTCAACTTGTCAACTAATCATCAGGCACTCAATGAGTTGAATCTCAGGTATGTTTGTCCCGGGATACAACAAAAATGTGCCGTTGGGGGTATTTAAGGACCGGAGTTGGGAGCCACTGCTGTTGACTATGACTTAGTGTCAATTTGTGCCGCTATTTATTTGGTGTCACACCAGTAAAACCCATGTGTGTGGCAGAATTCGTTTTCTTTTATTGAGTGTTGCCAACTCCCCAGCATGTTCTCTCATTACTGTAGTTTTCTCACGTGTGTATGTGTGTGCAGCTAGCAGGTGACAGGGAGAACTCACAGTAGGAGGGGCAGAGAGTTGGAGGGAGAGAGGCATCAAAGACCGTTTGATTTTCCTCTTATCACACCATAAAAAAAAAAATTTCTCCCTTCCTCTTTCGGAGGAAATGGGGGTTCCAGATTTTTTGTATTTAGACAGGATGACTTTAATTTTTTACATTTTATTTCATTGAACCTTTATTTAACTACATTAACGGACATCATTGCTAACAACCATGATGATTAGTGACCTGGTCATGGTGCTATAGTTTGTTACAGACGTTACCCATAGACACTAGCTTCCCATATAACTATTGGAGCAGGGTTTAGACAAATGCCTGTGGTTGCTTGTGATGTTCATCGGCTACAGAGGAAGAAAAAGTGATCACTGAAATTATTAATGCAAGCGCTATAGACAGAATCTCAGCTCTGATGGGGAGGAGTGGAAAGTTGGAAACCAGGAGGAACCAGGGCTGGAGAGGGAATGGGAGGTGCAGAGTGGGGGGTTAGGGGGTCACACAGTCTGATGAGGGAGGGAGACCGTCTCAATTCTCCCTGACTGGAGGGCAGGGTCTGCCAGCTAGTAATTGGGACACACACAGGGATGTGAAATATGCAGAGAGAGAAGAGGGGGCTATGGAGGGAGAGGGACAGAGCATGAAGGATGGATAGAGGGAGATGGAGGGACTGAGAGGTAGAGAGTTTTGGGGCTGCTTTCTATCTCCGAGTGGCTTTTCAGATCACATCTCTACTGTCAAGATTGTCTTCACTTTTCCTCACAACAAAGGCTTGAGAGGTTTTTCTCACAGAACTGACAAGGGGAAAGATTGTTTGATTGTGACTGCTGAGTCCTGTCACATCACGGTGTGCTTTTGTGTAATTTACTCCCCTTCTGGTTGTGGGAAAAACAAACACGATGGCTGCTTAAGTCAGAGACAGTCAGTTCGTCAAATTTCTGCCCTGCTAGAGCTGCACCTGTCAAATGTAAGTGCTGTTATTGGGAAGTGGGAACGTCTAGGAGAAACAACGGCTCAGCCGCGAAGTGGTAGGCCACACAAGCACACAATGGAACCGCTGAAGCGCGTAGCTTGTAAAAAATAGTCTGTCTTTGGTTGCAACACTCAGTACTGAGTATCTAAATCGGCCGATTAATCGGTAATGGCTTTTTTTGGTCCTCCAATATATTTGCAATAATGACAATTTCAACAATACTCAATGAACACTTATTTTAACTTAATATCATATTTAAATAAAATCTATTTAGTCTCGAATAATAATTAAACATCTTTGGTTAAAGTAATTCAAAAACAGTGTTGGAGAAGAAAGTAAATATGTGCCATGTAAAAAAGCTAACGTTTAAGTTCCTTGCTCAGAACATGATACCATATGAAAGCTGGAACCATCCTTTTAACATGAGTCTTCAATATTCCCAGTTAAGAAGTTTTAGGTTGTAGTTATTATAGGACTATTTCTCTTTATACCATTTGTATTTTATATACATTTGGCTATTGGATGTTCTTATAGACACTATAGTATTGCCAGCCTAATCTCGGGAGTTGATAGGCTTGAAGTCACTAAAAGCGCTGTGCTTCAAGAATTGCGAAAAGCTGCTGACAAACGCAGGAAAGTGCGGTTTGAATGAACGCTTACGAGCCTGCTGCTGCCTACCACCTCAGTCAGACTGCTATATCAAATCATAGACTTAATTATAATACAATAAACACACAGAAATACGAGCCTTGGGTCATTAATATGGTCAAATCTGGGAAACTATCATTTTGGAAACAAAACGTTTATTCTTTCAGTAAAATACGGAACCGTTCCGTATTTTATAGAACGGGTGGCAACCCTAAGTCTAAATATTGCTGTTACATTGCACAGCCTTCAATGTTATGTCATAATTATGTAAAAATCTGGCAAATTAATTACGGTCTTTCTCAGGAAGAAATGGTCTTCACAACAGTTCGCAACGAGCCAGGTGACCCAAACTGCTGCATATACTCTGCTGGCACTGAACGCAAGAGAACTGACACAATTTCAGGCACCGCATTGATCATGTGCAACCCAGGACAAGCTAGTTAAACTAGTAATATCATCAACCATGTGTAGTTAACTAGTGATTATGTTAAGATTGATTGATTGTTTATTATAAGGTAAGTTTAATGCTAGCTAGCAACTTACCATGGCTGCTTGCTGCATGCACTCGCGTACAGGTGGTCAGCCTGCCTCGCAGTCTCCTCGTGGATTGCAATATAATCCGTGTCCAAAAATGCTGATTACCGATTGTTATGAAAACTTGAAATCGGCCCTAATTAATCGGCCATTCCGACTAATCGGTCGACTGGTTCATACTGCTGTAATTCTATGAGGTTAGTAAGGATAGTGTAGCTAACATACCGGTACATACTACTGTAATTCTATGAGGTTCGTAAGGATAGTGTAGCTACCATACCGGTCCATACTGCTGTAATGCCATGAGGTTAGTAAGGATAGTGTAGCTAACATACCGGTCCATACTGCTGTAATGCTATGAGGTTCGTAAGGATAGTGGAGCTAACAAATTGTCAGCCAACATAAGGTGTAATGTAACTTATTTAAAAAGTCATTACTTTATTACATTGCTCAACATTTTCATAATATTTGTCAAAATTAGTTAAAGCAATGAATTTGTATCCTCTCTCGTTGTACTTCGGCTGAATATTTTACGCCATTCTCTTCAAATCTGAAAACGTTGTGGCATTTTCTGAACAGCATGTACCTAGTGTCCTCTGCTGTATTCTTCACATTTTGGTGAATTTAGTATGACATCTGGGAACTTTTAGCATACTAACTACATACTCAATTTATATCACAAATAGTAGGGTTAGGTTAGTATGAATATTTGAACACAGCTTATGCTTCTACTGGTGAGGGGCAGGTTGTCTAAGCGCGCACACACACACTGGCAAAAGATTTTCAGCTGGCAGGCAGACACTCAAATAGGTTTCTGAGTGACAGAATAATGGCTTTGCATAGGCACTTTGTTGGACTGGAGAAAAACACCTTTAAAGGAACGTTTAACTGGATCCCATGCTTTTAAGAGTTATGTTCTGGGACAGTATAGATCACCTTTGTTCCCGGTTCGGATTCTGTTCCTCAAAAAAAAACAACATGGTGACTAATTTTCATTTGGAATAGAGATGTGGGGGTCTATGAGACATACATTTCATTTACAAGGCGAAATAAAGTCTTGCATTAAGAAGCTTAGAGGCTAGATTGAAAGCCCTCAGCAGTCCTGGTTGACCAGTATTGCCTCCGCCTGTGGCTGCAGGAGAGGTTATTATGGCTGGGTAGGCAGCCAGGTGCAATAGAGAGAAAGACCAGACATACAGACAGGCAGCAGAAGAAAGGGAGGCTATTGGGTTAATGTTGTTTTTGATGTCAACTCAACTGCGCAGTCATCACTGCACCTGGTGCTGGGCTGGAGCTGACGGCGCGTAATAGAGCACATCTCTTGCTCTTATTCTCTGCCTTGTGTACTTTCTATACCTTCATCTTGTCTCTGTCCTTTCCTTCTTCTCTGCATCCTCTTTCTGTCTTGCTCACTCTCTTCCTCTTCCCTCATTCCCCCTCTCCCACTTCCCGCGGTCTCTGTTTGATGATAGAGGATGAAGAGTGTCCTGAGTTGCTAGCTTTTCTTTGATTCCTGCTAATGACGGACTGAAGTCCCAAACCTCCCCAGCCGTGGTCTAGCCTGTCCAGCACTACTCCAATTACTAGAGGATACCACCCCCTATATATATATATATATATATAACACACACACACACACACACAGTGGGGCAAAAAAGTATTTAGTCAGCCACCAATTGTGCAAGTTCTCCTACTTAAAAAGATGAGAGGCCTGTAATTTTCATCATAGGTACACTTCAACTATGACAGACAAAATGAGAAAAAAAATCCAGAAAATCACATTGTAGGATTTTTAATGAATTTATTTGCAAATTATGGTGGAAAATAAGTATTTAGGACGGGCCGGACGGACACTGTGCTATCTGACCTCCAAATGAGCTTCAATGCCATACAACACTCCTTCTGTGGCCTCCAACTGCTCATAAACGCTAGTAAAACCAAATGCATGCTTTTCAACCGTTCGCTGCCTGCACCCGCACGCCCGACTAGCATCACCACCCTGGATGGTTCCGACCTAGAATATGTAGACATCTATAAGTACCTAGGTGTCTGGCTAGACTGTAAACTCTCCTTCCAGACTCGTATCAAACATCTCCAATCTAAAATCAAATATAGAGTCGGCTTTCTATTCCGCAACAAAGCCTCCTTCACTCACGCCGCCAAACTTACCCTAGTAAAACTGACTATCCTACCGATCCTCGACTTCGGCGATGTCATCTAAATCAAATCAAATCAAATTTTATTTGTCACATACACATGGTTAGCAGATGTTAATGCGAGTGTAGCGAAATGCTTGTGCTTCTAGTTCTGACAATGCAGTAATAACGAACAAGTAATCTAACTAACAATTCCAAAAAACTACTGTCTTATACACAGTGTAAGGGGATAAAGAATATGTACATAAGGATATATGAATGAGTGATGGTACAGAGCAGCATAGGCAAGATACAGTAGATGATATCGAGTACAGTATATACATATGAGATGAGTATGTAAACCAAGTGGCACAGTTAAAGTGGCTAGTGATACATGTATTACATAAGGATGCAGTCGATGATATAGAGTACAGTATCTACGTATGCATATGAGATGAATAATGTAGGGTAAGTAACATTATATAAGGTAGCATTGTTTAAAGTGGCTAGTGATATATTTACAAAATTGCTTCCAACACTCTACTCAGCAAACTGGATGCAGTTTATCACAGTGCCATCCGTTTTGTTACCAAAGCACCTTATACCACCCACCACTGCGACCTGTATGTTCTAGTCGGCTGGCCCTCGCTACATATTCGTCGCCAGACCCACTGGCTCCAGGTCATCTACAAGTCCATGCTAGGTAAAGCTCCGCCTTATCTCAGTTCACTGGTCACGATGGCAACACCCACCCGTAGCACGCGCTCCAGCAGGTGTATCTCACTGATCATCCCTAAAGCCAACACCTCATTTGGCCACCTTTCGTTCCAGTTCTCTGCTGCCTGTGACTGGAACGAATTGCAAAAATCGCTGAAGTTGGAGACTTTTATCTCCCTCACCAACTTCAAACATCTTCTATCTGAGCAGCTAACGGATCGCTGCAGCTGTACATAGTCTATCGGTAAATAGCCCAATTTTATATTTATTTACCTTTCTGCTCTTTTGCACACCAATATCTCTACCTGTACATGACCATCTGATCATTTATCACTCCAGTGTTAATCTGAAAAATTGTAATTATTCGACCTACCACCTCATGCCTTTTGCACACAATGTATATAGACTCTCTTTTTTTTCTACTGTGTTATTGACTTGTTAATTGTTTACTCCATGTGTAACTCCGTGTTGCTGTCTGTTCACACTGCTATGCTTTATCTTGGCCAGGTCGCAGTTGCAAATGAGAACTTGTTCTCAACTAGCCTACCTGGTTAAATAAAGGGGAGAGAAAAAAAGATATAATTTATCCAGCCTCGTCTTTGTGGTGAAATTGCCAACGGTCTGTTCAGTGTGAAAATGACATTGTGTAAATGCAGATGATTGCAGACGCATATGCTGATGTCACCACCAGGTGCAAGCATCTACTGTGTGAGTGAAAGCATATTAGCATGGGTTGTGGGTATTTTCATTGTGAATGTGCAGAGCATGTGAGGTAGTTAGTTTATCAGCAATCTGGCTTGGCTGTTTTCGTGAATATCTGGGTGAGCAGTGAGGCAGAGGAGAGCTGTTTAAATGTGCTTGATGTCCATCTGCAGCAGCCAGGTGTTGATTACAGAAGAGAGAATCATTACTATACAGTACATGACTCACTGACAAACTGACAGAAGGACAGATGGATAGAGATGACTCGCTGACAGAACTAAAGACACTGACAGACAGAAAGAGCTTCAATACCATACTGATGGACAAAACGACAGACCCGAGAGGGAGACGACAAACAACCTCTTTCTGTAGAGTTGCTCACTACCAGACCCGCATGGGTTCAAATATTATTTGTTTTCTTTCAAATATTTCAGCTGTGCCTTTTTGAGCTGGCCTGGTGCAATGGAACAAATGTAATAGTCATAAAAGTGCAAGATCCTTCAACTGAAAAAATACCTACCAGTGAGAAGTGAAAGTAGATATACACTGCTCAAAAAAATAACGGGAACACTGAAACAACACAATGTAACTCCAAGTCAATCACACTTCTGTGAAATCAAACTGTCCACTTAGGAAGCAACACTGATTGACAATAAATGTCACATGCTGTTGTGCAAATGGAATAGACAACAGGTGGAAATTATAGGAAATTAGCAAGACACCCCCAATAAAGGAGTGGTTCTACAGGTGGTGACCACAGACCACTTCTCAGTTCCTATGCTTCCTGGCGGATGTTTTGGTCACTTTTTTGAATGCTGGCGGTGCTTTCACTCTAGTGGTAGCATGAGACGGAGTCTACAACCCACACAAGTGGCTCAGGTAGTGCAGCTCATCCAGGATGGCACATCAATGCAAGCTGTGGCAAGAAGGTTTGCTGTGTCTGTCAGCGTAGTGTCCAGAGCATGGAGGTGCTGTCCTCCTGTCTCAGCCTCCAGTATTTATGCTGCAGTAGTTTGTGTCGGGGGGCTAGGGTCAGTTTGTTATATCTGGAGTACTTCTCCTGTCCTATTTGGTGTCCTGTGTGAATCTAAGTGTGCGTTCTCTAATTCTCTCCTTCTCTCTCTCGGAGGACCTGAGCCCTAGGACCATGCCCCAGGATTACCTGACATGATGACTCCTTGCTGTCCCCAGTCCACCTGGCCGTGCTGCTGCTCCAGTTTCAACTGTTCTGCCTTCTTATTATTCGAACATGCTGATCATTTATGAACATTTGAACATCTTGGCCATGTTCTGTTATAATCTCCACCCGGCACAGCCAGAGGAGGACTGGCCACCCCACATATGCTCTCTCTAATTCTCTCTTTTTTTCTCTCTCTCGGAGGACCTGAGCCCTAGGACCATGCCCCAGGACTACCTGACATGATGACTCCTTGCTGTCCCCAGTCCATCTGACCTGCCTTATTATTATACGACCATGCTGGTCATTTATGAACATTTGAACATCTTGGCCATGTTCTGTTATCTCCACCCGGCACAGCCAGAAGAGGACTGGCCACCCCACATAGCCTGGTTCCTCTCTAGGTTTCTTCCTAGGTTTTGGCCTTTCTAGGGAGTTTTTCCTAGCCACCGTGCTTCTACACCTGCATTGCTTGCTGTTTGGGGTTTTAGGCTGGGTTTCTGTACAGCACTTTGAGATATCAGCTGATGTACGAAGGGCTATATAAATAAATTTGATTTTATGATTTGAGGTGCTACCAGGAGACAGGCCAGTACATCAGGAGACGTGGAAGAGGCTGTAGGAGGGCAACAACCTAGCCGCAGGACCGCTACCTCCGCCTTTGTGCAAGGAGGAGCAGGAGGAGCACTGCCAGAGCCCTGCAAAATGACCTCCAGCAGGCCACAAATGTGTGTGTGTCTGCTCAAACAGTCAGAAACAGACTCTGAGGGTGGTATGAGGGCCCGACGTCCACAGGTGGGGGTTGGACTTACAGCCCAACACCGTGCAGGACGTTTGGCATTTGCCAGAGAACACCAAGATTGGCAAATTCGCCACTGGCGCCCTGTGCTCTTCACAGATGAAAGCAGGTTCACACTGAGCACATGTGACAGTCTGGAGACGCCGTGGAGAACGATCTGCTGCCTGCAACATCCTCCAGCATGAACGGTTTGGCGGTGGGTCAGTCATGGTGTGGGGTGGCATTTCTTTGGGGGGCTGCACAGCCCTCCATGTGCTCGCCAGAGGTAGCCTGACTGCCATTAGGTACCGAGATGAGATCCTCAGACCCCTTGTGAGACCATATGCTGGTGCGGTTGGCCCTGGGCTCCTCCTAATGCAAGACAATGCTAGACCTCATGTGGCTGGAGTGTGTCAGCAGTTCCTGCAAGAGGAAGGCATTGATGCTATGGACTGGCCCGCCCGTTCCCCAGACCTGAATCCAATTGAGCACATCTGGGACATCATGTCTCGCTCCATCCACCAACGCCACGTTGCACCACAGACTGCCCAGGAGTTGGTGGATGCTTTAGTCCAGGTCTGGGAGGAAATCCCTCAGACCAGGTCTGGGAGGAAATCCCTCAGACCAGACCATCCCCAGACCATCCGCCACCTCATCAGGAGCATGCTCAGGCGTTGTAGGGAGGTCATACAGGCACGTGGAGGCCACACACACTACTGAGCCTCATTTTGACATTACATCAAAGTTGGATCAGCCTGTATTGTTTTTCCACTTTAATTTTGAGTGTGACTCCAAATCCAGACCTCCATGAGTTGATAAATTTGATTTCCATTAATAATTTTTGTGTGATTTTGTTGTCAGCACATTCAACTATGTAAAGAAAAAAGTATTTAATAAGAATATTTCATTCATTCAGATCTAGGATGTGTTATTTTAGTGTTCCCTTTATTTTTTTGAGCAGTGTATTTTGGAGGTTCTCGTCAAGGAGAGTGAGGGAGGGAGAGCAATAGAAGATACATGGACAGTAAAAAGACCAAGACCACAGAGCAAAATTTGTATGAATGGAGTGAATAGTAAAGGGGAGATGAGAGCGGGGTGAAGATGAGTACAGAGGAGATGGATAGATGGGACTCAGATGGCAGAGAGAGATGGGATTAGGAATCATGAACCAGAAAGATGACCCAGCCCAGGCGTTCCATCATGGCTGTCTCTGGCTGGCTGACGACCCTTGATGCCACGGCAGTAGGGGGAGGAGCGGGCATTAAAAATTCAACGCTCTCTGTGTGACATTTCATTTGGCTGTCATTCTTTTTTTGGGGGGTGGGGGCAGATATTACCAGCAGAGAAATCATCCATGGTGGGTAGAGGAGTTTTTCCCTTCCTTTAATAAATTGAGTAATTGAACTTTCCATCTCACAGTGGGTTCCTTCCTGGTGCTCTGCTTGCATTATTAACACAGTGGAAGGCAGGAGGAGGAGGTGAATTGAGAAGTATGTATGGATCAGTCTGAAAACGAGCCCCTAGCTAGACCAAATATGGTACCTTCAGAAAGTATTCACACCCCTTTGCTTTCTCCATATTTCGTTGTTAATCAGAATTTAAATGTAAGGTTGTGTCACTAATCTATACACAATACCCCATAATGTCAAAGTGGAATTTTGTTAGTACATTTCTAAGATGAAATGTCTTGTCAATAAGTATTCAACCCCTTTTGTTATGGCAAGCCTAAATATGTTCAGGAGTATAAATGTGCTTAACAAATCTCATAAGTTGTGTGGACTCATTCTGTGTTTAATAATAGTGGTTACATGGTTTTTGAATGACTACCCCATATCTGTACCCCCCACAGAATTATCTATATAGATCCCTCTATCGAGTAGTGAATTTCAAGCACAGATTCAACCACAAAGACCAGGGAGGTATTTCAATGCCTCGCAAATAAGGGCACTGATTGGTAGATGTGTTTAAAATAAAAAAGCAGACTCTTAATATCCCTTTGAGCATGGCGAAGTTATCAATTCGATTTTGGATGGTGTATCAATACACCCAGTCGTTAAAATATTCAGGAGTCCTTCCTACTGTAACTCAGTTGCCGGAGAGGAAGGAAACTGCTCGGGGATTTTACCATGATGCCAATACTGATTTTAAAAAGGTTATATGGTTGTGATAGGAGATTACTGAGAATGGATAAACAACACAGTACATTAACAAACATAAATGAGTGAAAAGATGGAAGCCTGTACAGAATAAAAATATTACAAAACATGTATCCTGCAAAAACTATGGCAGACGTATTCAGGACAAAAAGTGAATTTAACGTGTTTGGGGCTAATCCAACTCAACACATCACTGAGTACCACTCTTCATATTTTTAAGGAAGCTGATGGCTGCATCATGTTATGGGTCTTGTCATTGGCCAAGATTAGGTATTTGTTTGTTGATTACAAATAAACATAATACAGCTGTGAGAACAGGGAAATCTTGTTCAATCTGCTTTCCAACAGACACTGGGAGACATTTGCCTTTCAGCAGGACACTAACCTTAAACACAAGGCCAAATCTACATTGGAGTTGCTTACCAAGGCGACATTGAATGTTCCAGAGTGGCCTAGTTACAGTTTTGACTGAAATTGGCTTAAATCTATGGCAATAGTTGAAAATGGCTGTCCATCAATGATCAACAATCAACTTGACAGAGCATGAAGAATTTTTAAAAGAATAATGGGCAAAAATGTTCAATCCAGGTGTGCAAAGCTCTTAGAGACGTACCCCAAAAGACTCACAGCTGCTTCTACTAAGTATTGACTCAGGTGTGTGAATATCTAAATTTGATATTTCTCCATTTCATTTTCAATAAATGTGCTAACATTTTAAAAACATGTTTTAACTTTGTCATTATGAGGTATTGTGTGTAGAGGGGTGGAAAATTATATATTTAATCCATTTTGAATTCAGGCTGCAACATAACAAAATGTGGAATAAATCAAGGGGTATGAATACTTTCTGAAGGCACTGTACTAACCTTGCAGATTTGAAGGAACTGGATAGGTAGCTTATATGGTGGAAGTGCACTAAATCACCTCAACCTCCATGATTGGTCGACTGGGTTACTGATTACAGCCAACTGATTACCAGGACCTCTCTGATTGGTTCGCTCGTTAACTGATGATACCCCCTGATCCGCATGGACTTGGATTGGTAGAGCGCTTTACTGAAGATAAATGTGGCTTCTTTGAATGGCTTCAACTTCCCCTTGGAATATTTTTTTCGTTATACCTAATGAGCTCTTCTACATACTTAGACGTGCCTTAATTTAAAGTGCAGTCTTGGCTACACCTCTGAATGAGGAACAGTCAATACAGTTTGTGTTCAGTGCACAACCTGAAGTGGGAAGAGGAGCTGCTAATCTGTAAAATAATTATACTGTGCATTCAGAATAAAAATGAGTTTGCCCTGAAGGTCACCTCTCCATCTCTCTCTGTGCTGATGGACTACGCTAGCGGAGGGTGGAGGCGTGGGGCTTACTTGCTGCTGGCTTCTTCAGCTGCGGCAGTTGGTTCCCTAGGTAGATATGGGTTTGTTCATCTCACTGCCCTAGGACTGTTCTAGTGCTCATCAGTTTCACTTCCCTCATTTTTCTTCGACTCCCTCTGCTGTTATTTTGCTCTCTCACACTTTCTATCTCACACGCACACACCATCCCACCCCCCTCCCTTCTAATTGATGTACTCCCTCTTTCTCTTTGTTACTGTCATCTGTTTCTCACAATATGTATTTCCTAATGCAGAGAGAAATTGCTGAGTTTGCCTCTCTGCCCAAGCAGTTTGGAGTCCGTAGGGAGACCAGAACTCCTTGTCCACTCATCCACCACAGCCTACAACCTTCCGAAGATTTCAACCTACCTCCCTCGCACAACCTTTCTCTGTTTTCATTACGAAAAGTTCCCTTAGGCCTCCCTTATCATTCATCATCCACCTCACTCATCTTATTCCTGTAACACCTGCACACCTACAAGATTAATTCTCTCATAAACATGTTTTACCGGGTTTGTCCCATGCCCCACACCGTCCATCGCCACCACCGTCTGGCGCACAAACATCCACCCTACAATGTGTGTCTCGATCTCGTGCACGCTCACGCTTCTTCCGGTATCAGCCATATTGCTCCAGCGTGGCTGGATTTACGTGAGCTGACTGCCTGTGTGTGCCGGTGGGCCCGGGTGGTTGCCATGGAGACCTGGCGTTGTAGTGCTCTGCAGTACATACGTGCACACACTCGTCACTGTCTAAAAATAGGGGGCTGGGCAGGCAGGCTCTGAACGGCCTCGTTCTCTTGCATGTTGATCATTAGACTCTGAGAAGAGCGAAACTGTGAGACCTGAAGACACTCTGATCTAGTGGATAGGCTTTAGCTCAGCGGGCTAACACCGTCTTGAGGGACACGGGTTTGATCCCCGGTCTGTCACATATGTACTATATAACTCAGGCTATGTGCCTTTTGGGGAAACTAACTCGTCCTCGCCCTGTAGTGCTGCTCGTCATCAGTGATAGTCTCTCTCCTCTCCGCCGTAGTTGTGGTACACTCTCCTTCTTGTCCCCCAAACCCAGCAAGGAGGTGCCAGACGATCCTATCACCAGGAGGTGTCTAATTGCTGTCTGTGGAGGTGTGAATGCAGACAGACTGGTTAATTACACATCTGTCTCTTCTCTTTGTCTCTCAAACCCAAAACATGATTTCCAGGCAGTGTCTCTGTCTGTGTGTTTACCAAATCCAAAACATGCTTTCCAGGCAGTGTCTCTGTCTGTGTGTTTACCAAATCCAAAACATGCTTTCCAGGCAGTGTCTCTGTCTGTGTGTTTCCCAAAACGTGCTTTCCAGGCAGTGTCTCTGTCTGTGTGTTTCCCAAAACGTGCTTTCCAGGCAGTGTCTCTGTCTGTGTGTTTCCCAAAACGTGCTTTCCAGGCAGTGAAAATCATAGAAATGTAGAGAGGGAGGTGTGGGGGTCTGTTTGGTGGGGGTCTGGTTAATGCTGGAAAATGTTTTTTCTGTATCATTAGTGAGGAAGTGTAAATTGATAAGCTCCTTATTTAATTTGTCATCGGGTTTCATTGTGGTGGTTGATGTGCGATGAGCAGTAATTAGGGGGGAATGGACGATATGGAGCTATGGGCGATATGGAGCTATGGGGTTGATATGGAGCTATGGGGTGATATGGGCGATATGGGGCTATGGGCGATATGGGGCTACGGGCGATATGGAGCACTGGGCTATGAATGATATGGAACTATGGGTGATATGGAGCACTGGGCTATGAGTGATATGGGGCTACGGGCGATATGGAGCACTGGGCTATGAATGATATGGAGCTACGGGTGATATGGAGCACTGGGCTATGAGTGATATGGAGCACAGGGCTATGAGTGATATGGAGCTATGGGCGATATTGGCCATATGGAGCTATGGGCGATTATGGAGCACTGGGATATGGGTGATATGGAGCTACGGGCGATATGGAGCACTGGGCTATGAGTGATATGGAACTATGGGTGATATGGAGCACTGGGCTATGAGTGATATGGAGCTACGGGTGATATGGAGCACTGAGCTATGGGTGATATGGAGCACTGGGCTATGAGTGATATGGAGGAAGGTGTGAATGCAGTCTAGTGCTGCCTGGAGGATTGGTGGTTTATGTGACATGGTGTCAGTGGAAGCCTGTAAGGGTGGTCTTTAGGAGAAGCAGCAGTGGCAGGGTAGTCACTGTTGGGGTAGAATTGATTTGCCATCTCTATTTAGGGCTTGTGGTTAGTGGCTCTTTGTGAGTTTCCAAAAAATGTGTTACGGCTGGGTTTATAGGTGTAGTTACTTGTGGTTTTGGTTTATAGGGGTAGATACTTTAGCATTGTAACCTCTCCTGCAGGCTGAACTTCAAGGAGTCAGAGGCGGTTCGAGCCCTGACCTGTACGCTGCTGATGGAAGACTTTGGGCTGACCATAGACATCCCTCTGGAGCGTCTCATCCCCACCGTGCCTCAGACTCAACTACATCCACTGGGTGGAGGACCTGGTCGGAGGCCAAGGGGAACCATGCAGGGGTATCGACATCGGTAGAGTTATGACCTCCAATAACCACTATAAATATGGCCCATCTGCCGATCCTGTTCTTTCCCTTGAAATGAACCCAAATGAACCATCCATCTTGGTTCAACCATAAGTGCTAGGATGCATAATTACCACCACTCCGATCCCATGTCCTGTTTCTGTAGAAGAATAGATGGCTTTTATATGGCCTGTCCCTTTAATCCCTCCACTGGTTCTTAGTTGTTACATCAGACGGTTGATTTCTCACCTGTCTATATAAAGAAAGTGCACAAATATCCTCAATGCTGAATGGGATGAATAAACTCTCATTAATTCCCATACAAACATCACATCAGTAATGGAGAGTGATAAAGGTATTTAATGTGTGATCGTGTTTGTTTGCTCAGGGTATATTCCTCCAGCAGTAATCTTTCTGGGTATGACTCGTGGGTGTATCCCAAATGGCACCCTATTCCCTACAATGTGCATTGACCAAAGCCCAATGGATCCTGGTCAAAGTAGTGTGCTGTATAGTGATTGGGGTGCCATTTGGGACATAACCTATAAGGGCAGCTGCCTGACGATGCACTTTTCAGGCCGGCAGAGAGGTGCTGCCTGGCGCAGGTCTAGCCCAAGACACATATTTGAAGTCTTCAAGTAGAGCTGATATAAGATAGGTTTTGCCTTTGAGATCATAATAAGATTGATCCTAGATCTGTACTCCTACTCTGAGACATGTTTTTAATACAGGCTGACTCTAACTAGTCCCAGAGCAGCTGGCTGCCAGTTGGCATTACAGACTGGCAGAGAGGGGCTGCATGATTGTTGGCACGTCCACCTTCAGATCCCACATCTATTTCCTGTTGATCACTGGCCAAATCCCCATCCACATGTCATGGCTGGTTTCCTGCTCTATCAAAGACTGTGATGTGTGTCAGTTAGCTCATTAGAGAGAGAAACAGGTTAGTGATTGGTGACCCTGGTCCATTCTGTAAGCTGATTGGAGATGTCACTCTCCTGATGGATATCCACAGGGAATTACTCTCCCAAGCCTTAACCTGGCCGGGGGCCATCTCACCCATCTCTACTGCCCCAGGGGACCTCACTGTGGTCAGTTAGATTAGAGGCCCTGGTCTCTGTTAGGCCTGGATGATCTGATCATGGCTGTCTGGCTCACCTCTTATTATTCTGTTATGGACAATAGGAGACAACGGGAGTGGCATTAAAAAGACTGCCACAGACACTAACACTCAGACACACACCCTGTTCCTCACGTAGTGTGTTATATCCCCAGGTACTGGAGCATCCTGTATCTACCCCCTGCTGGGAGCCTCTATGAACGGCTGGCATTACCTGGTTACTGAGATAGATGACATCTGCTTTGATTACGCCACCAGGAACGTGGAGCAGAACAACCTCTCAGACCTCATCAAAGGTGAACTGTTTCATTATGTAGTGCTATGAGAGGCTATAACTGATTTATAGCTTATAGACACTAGGAGCATAGAGCAGAACAACCTCTCGGACCTCAAAGGTCAACTGTTTCATTATGTAGTGCTATAAGAGACTATAACTGATTTATAGCTTATAGACACTAGGAGCATAGAGCAGAACAACCTCTGACCTCATCAAAGGTCAGTGGTAAGTTGGCCATTGGTAGCCGTAATGTAATGTACTACTGAAAGGAAGATGGCTTGAAAACTTGTTGATAACGTGTCCTTGCCCTGTCTCAAGTTCCCCAGAAGACCCTATTAATGGACGCTCTAAAGTCAGCCATTGTCTATAACTTCTGCATTTGTAAGCCTCCCCTCTTCGCCAACCAACTAGAGGCTAAGGTAGGCCTCTTTTAGATTGAAAGTGTTTTGAGTATCTGGAATAACTGCTTTATTCATCTCCTTTTCACAGATTATTTTTTTCTCATTTTCCTTCTCTTCCTTTCTTTTCCTGTCACGTTTCCTCTTTCTCTTACCCTTTATTTCTCTCCCCCATGCCTCTGTTTTCCCTCCCTTCTTCCTCCCCTCCCTTTCTGTCCTCCTCTCCCCAGGGGGTAAATTCCAGGAACTCTCGTCGTCCTCCCCCCAGCTCAGTGAACACAGGTGGGGTGACAGAGATCATGGTTAAGGGCGGAGAGCTGGAGTTTGTCAAGAGGATCATCCATGACAGCCTGCAACTCAAGACACGCCTGCATGTCACGCAGCACACGCGCGCATATTGCATTCACAAACACAACATGTTGGTCCCCATCAGTACACTGAGCATTCACAGAAGGAAGTGGGGTAGCGTTCAAGATCGTTTCAGATTGGTTTCAGATTGCTCATGCTTCATATCTGCGCCACTTTCCTAAACCCCAAATATAATATAGAACAAGCTGATGGTTATGTGTTGGTGTTGTTGGGTGTTTGTTCATTACCTTCTGTTACAAATGCACCTTTTCAATTTTGGATGAGAGGAAAAGTGAGAGATTGAAGAATGAGAGGACTACTGATGGAGGAGAGCAGGACAGATGGGATGCAGGGATGGAGCTGTCACCCAGAGTTTGTTTAATGAATTGGCACTAGGAGTAAACAGTCACCCACCCCCTGGCAGTATCCGCACGCCCACAGGGAACAGCTGTGTGTGGGGCGTGCAGATCTCTTCCACCACCACCATTACAAGGCCTGTCAGTGGTGCAGTGGAGTGAGACATGGATGCAGTGGGAGAGATACGCACTATTAGAGTTAATCAGACCGCACGCATGCGTGGTGACTGGGAGACAAGTGGCTGACATGAAAGGTGTGTGTCACTACCATATTTTTGTGTGGAAAGATGATTGTCAACCACGAGTGTGTGTGCGCGTCGGTGTGCACATATGTTTCAGTGGAAAGATGAGTGGCCCTCACAGGGGGAATCTCTGTCTGTCTCCCTCTGTCTGTTTGCCTGGCTGTGCATGTGTCTGTGTGTTCATACTTGGTGGTGCGCTTGGCTTGTGTAAAGACCATAGATGAGTGTCTGCCACAGGGGAAGGCGTGCCCGCCCTAGTCTCCCTCTCTTCCGACTTTTGTTCTTTCCTGTCCTCCCTCTCTCCTCTCCTGCCATGTGTGTAGTGTGTTTGGGGCCAAGGCAGCAGTAAGCAGGCTGTCACTCCACACACTGCATGCTGGGACAGCAGAGCTACTGCCAGGTGTCCATGGAAATCAAGCCAGTCCCTCTGATTGGTCCTCTGAGACCCACCATCCCCTCAACCCCCCTTTCAACAACACTGAGCTGTAATTACTCTCACCAGACTATCACACACAGATATACGCACACACACACACACAGTCAAGCACACCCCAACCACCAGCCAGGAAAAGGAGCTGATTTCCCCCTTGTTAAAGTGATGCCCTCTGCTAATTATTGTCTTTTATTGATATGATAATCACTCTTGGAAGGGTTTGCTTGAAAAGAAATAAAAAAAGAAATATACGACTTTGCCAAGAATCTAAATGCTTTTGTCTGACCCCCATGAGAGTTTTGTTTTTTGGAGTGGGAAGATCTTTCTGCAGGAAGGAAGTGAGGAAGCTGTTTGTGTGTTAACATGAATGTTCAGCCCCTCCTCGCTGCATGACAAAGTGGGGAACATCTGGGGATATTACAGGTCCTCAATATTTCATAGTGCCACTTGAGGCGAGGCTTTTGCCCCCCAACCCTACCCAAAATCCTCTCACCCCCAACATTCCCACCCTTACCTCCATTCTGCGGGCGCTTCTCTGAGTGGGCTCTTCCCCAATCTTTCAAGGCTTTTAGTGAATGCCAACAAGCTCATCCAGCTTTTTTTGTTAGTTGATATTTATCTAGCCAGATTGGTTTTTGTGTTGTGTTGCCCTCAAACAGAGAGTACACTTTCCAGAGAGGGCTTATTTCCTGTTCCCATTCCCAAACCTTTCAGTGCTTTCAATGAATGGCATTTAGGTCTCCAAATTCTTATTTAATTAAACCTTTATTCAAAACCTTGTTCAAATCTGGTTGGCTGTAGTAGTCTGTGCTGTGTAAAGGTGTTCTCTCCCCTTTCAACCCTTTAAACTTGGGAGAATTGGCCTATATGGATAGGGCTACATTGAAATATTTTTTACAGAAGAAATATGAAAATAATATGCATAACTATGGTAGCAATTGACTAGGAGCAGTTTGGAGAGAATGTGTTAATTAATACACAACAGTTCACCTGACAAGACTGAATCCAAACATTACACTGATTATATGTGCATTTTACAATTACTGTACTTTTTGCGAAATTTGTTGATAACAAAATCATCTGGATACCTTGAGTAACATAAGAATATTCCTGGTAAATGTGGGGTATCATAAGACTAAACAATGACAAGTGTTTGAGTGAGAGGACTAACTGGTGTCTCCAAGTGGTCACACAGGACTCACAGGACACAGTTTCTAAGTAATTGTAATCAACTTTTATGACTCAAAGAAGAGTCTCAACTATAAGGTGCTTTTTTTGAGCTCTCCTAGCTGTGCAAACACACTTGTAGTTTCATTTGGAACACAACACTATCCCCGCCATCACACAGTTACAGTTGTTAACGCAATCGAAAAACAGTCAATTATAAATCGCAATCTGGGTTACTGGGCATGAAAAGGATTTGAAATCTTGTTCTATTGCCACAACATGACAAGCTAAGTTATAAAATATGTTCTTAGCATTAAG
The DNA here is from genome assembly GCF_018296145.1 of Oncorhynchus tshawytscha. Taxonomy (NCBI): domain Eukaryota; kingdom Metazoa; phylum Chordata; class Actinopteri; order Salmoniformes; family Salmonidae; genus Oncorhynchus; species Oncorhynchus tshawytscha. The sequence continues at coordinate 63,905,016 of NC_056441.1, forward strand.
CATTCACAAGGAAATTCAGAGAAACGGATCTTAATTTATGTGAGCATTGAAAGGAGTCATGAGTGCATTCAGGTGTGTGCACCCCGGGGAATTATCTTCACAATAAACAAACACAGCTCTCATTCTGTTCAGGACAACTCGGGGTGTGACAACATGTCATCTTGTACATTAAACACAGTGATCGATTTTTCAAGACATTCTTTTTTTGTATACTTTTTGGCCAGTAGTTCTGAAAGTAGTGCTCTGCTCTGTGTGCATGATGTGTTGACACTTGACATTCACATAACAAACACTCCATCCTCACCATACATAGCATTGATCATAGATGTATAGTATCTAGGCCTAATTAATCTAGACAGGAAGGAAGGCAACCTAACCAGACAAGGTTTGTCATGCATTGTTAGTTTTCCTATCCAGATTGACTCCCTGCTAGGTTTCTCTCTGTCTCTTTCTCCTTGCTGGTTGATACTGAAGTTCTATATGCTGTTGTATCGATTACAATAGACTCATCTCTTCATTGCAGAGGAGATATTGATCTGCTCTCCTGCTCAGGGCCAAGACATCAAAGCTCTGCTCCTCCATAGAGACTCATACTGGTCTCGTTGTTGTTCTAGCCCTCTCTCTTTCGCTCTCTCATTTTATATATATATATATATATATAAAATAAGAGGGAGAGCTAGAACAACAATGAGACCAGTATGAGTCTCTATGGAGGAGCAGAGCTTAGATGTCTAAAAATATATATATTAAAACTACAGTTGAAATCGTAGTTACCCACTCTGCCTCAGAACTACAAAAACAGAAAGTTCGTTAGGATCTTTTTCCCATAGAGTCAAGGAGGGAGATCCAATATCTGCGGCTTGTTTGATCTTAGACAGGAGTTCATACCCAGGCCGCTGGACACACACTCCCAAGATAATTTTTCTTGCAGATGGTATAGTTGCATGTTGGGAAAGAAGTGCAGCCTGGCACCTTTGAAGGAGGAGTTGAGACACTTGTCAGAATGGGAGCTCCGACGAGACGACATTAGATGCTCATACATGGTCTTATACACACAGCTCATGCAAATGGGTACAACACACATATGCACTGTACTAAGCCCAGGCGTGAGTTAACATACTTGAATACCCCATACATACCCAATGACAAGGTGAGGTAATGGAGGGTTGAATGAGTTCCCTCCTACCATCTAATACCTCCTCTGAGACTGAAGAGGGGGATCAGATACCTTCTGAACCGTAACCGATCAAGCCTGGCTAATACGCTGGCTAAACAATGTCACAGCCCAGACCTGATTGAGCTGATTTCTATTAGTGTTGCATGACTGAAACGCATGGCAGGGCCCACACACACACACAGTAGGTCAGCGCCGCTAATGTTCATTAGCGCCATTATCCTAGCTATTAGCCCCTAGCGCATGACTGCTAACTGACTTGACTATCTGACTATAGAGGTTAGTCTCCAGCCTGTACCAGTCGCTTACCTCCGATTATCAGACCCATTCAGTGGGGATGACTGGCAGCTGGCACCAGAATGGCATCACAGCAGCTCCCAAGGGTGTTAACCACACACACACCATGTCAATCACTGGGGGAGGACCATCCCACAATCCTCCAGAGGTGTCAGAGGGCTGTCGCTGAGTGTCACTGCTCATTAGTGTGAGTGCATCCTTGGCCAACGTCCAGCGCAGGCAAGAGGGTGGGGGTGGAATAGGAGACCTAATTAATATGCTAATGATATTTGCACCTTATCTCTCTCGCGCACTTTTCTCTATCTTCCTCGTCCCCTCTCGCTGCTTGGTTAATTTGGTGAGTGTTTAGGGGTCAACATGGCGCTCTCATAGAGGGATGTGTCTTCTTTCCTCTGGGATCCATTTCCCTGACCATTGACATGTATCTCTGGGGCACTGAAACCCACCACATATTGAGTGTGAAGGGAGGCGGTATCAAGTGGATAGTGAGTACTATTGAAGAGTCTTTTACACTGGTCCCCCCACGTTCTTCATGCTTATTGGAGGCTCTTCACACAAGTGCTCAGCTCTGGCACTGTGTGTAAATGTGTGCTGTTCACACCTTGAAGGACGTAGTGCAGCTCTCCATCACCTGGACATGCTGGGAATGTGCCTCTGCAGAGCTACATGTGTGTGTTGCTAACGCTTGTTGGTGTTGTCTTCACTATTAGTGTTGTCTAATGTTCTGTATCGGTCTGTTTCTGTTCCCAGGTGCCCAAAGTGAACCACACAGAGTTCTGCCAGGGACGGACCATGCTCTGGGCTCTGGGCTCTGGCCTGGAGTTTCTATGATGACGTTACTGTTCTGGTAAGCTGGCTCTGGTGGGCGGTGTGGGCAGTACCCCTCGGGTCCTCTCCCAACCAGTTCATCTATAGTGGGAGAGTAGAAGAGGAAGGCATAATCATGGCATCTCGCTCTCTCTTCCCCAGTCATCTAGGGGCATGTCCTAACTATACCCTTGCTGCTTTTCCAGACGTTCCCAACCTCCACACACTTCCTTAATAATGCATTCGCGGCCCATCCCACTCCACTCTCCAGCCCATTCCTTTAGAGAAAGCAGGCAGCACTCAACCTGCCCTCTGGGGAGATGTTTGTGTCCCTACCCTAATTTGCTGTATCCAGGCAACCATTGCTGGGGCAGGAGTGTGTGCACATGCACGCCATGCCATTAGGCTTTTGGGCCGCTGAAGGAGTGATAGAATGAGATGAGAGAGAGCATCATAGAGATCAATGTGAGAGTGTGAAAGCTGGTAATATTGGGAATAAGAGCGAGAGTTAAAGGGAGCTAGAGAAGTGTAGGGGTGGGAAGTGGAGTGTTACAGTATCTGAAGGACTTCTTTGGTCTTTGTGTAATCTCGTTTGCCTTTCACCACAAAGGCAGTTGAGCAGAAAGATTGGCCTACATTTTACTGCCCTCTCCTCTTCTCTCTTTACACAGTGGAGCACTGCATCATTACCAGGCAGACTGGGGAGGAGTGTGTGGATGACCCCACACCTGGGGGAGGGGGGTCTGTCTATGTATGAATTGTGCATATGACTGTGTGTTGGTGAGTGTACATGTGTCTGTGGCCTACTTAACCCATGGATTACTAGAGCAGACACCTGTGTACTAGTAACTAGCTCCTCTGTGGCATCACAGCCTGTGTTTATAACACATCCTGGTGATTCAATAAATAGCTCTGAGATCACACATCTGACTGATGTGTAATGCAGTAAGTGAGTCTCACCAGGCACATGGACAGAATCAGATCCCTTCACAACAGAGTGAGGGCGGGGGAGAGAGACAGATCGAGGATGATGGAGAGAGAGTGAATGAAGGTACAAAGACCATAAAAGGAAACTTGGGGAGAGAATTAGAGGGAACAAGACATGAGAGAATGAAAGAGAGAGCGTTAAGGGGAGGCCAGGCTATTTCATGGCATTCTAGCTTCTGTTGTTGGTCTCTATTCTCTGACTGTCATGTGACACTGTGGGCCCAGTACAGGGGGTGTGTCTGGCATGCAGCCAGTCAGAAGATTTACAGCAGGGGTCAGAGGTCAACAGGAACAAGAGACCCTGGTATTGAGGTTCTGGTGGCCCCACAGGGAGAGGAAAAGTGGGGTGGGGCTATCCCTATCTAGGTTAAATGGTTAAATGGCCATCTCTCTTCTGCTGATCTGTCTGTTTGTGGTCAGTAATTGAATAATGGCCTATTATCTGGGGAGCCATGCTGAGGCTCTGTTCAGCTGATTTCCCAGGCTTGAGTCCTAGTTGGACAAATGGGGCTGACTGGCTGCTAGAGAGGGAGAAACAGACAGACTGGCTACGCTAGACGACTAGAGCGAGGTGTGGTCAAAACAGAATACAGAAAGCCATCTTTCTTGTGTGTGTGGACTGAGCACACATTTCAGTGTATGTGGGAGTGGGTGAGTCAGATTAATAATAGAGAGAAAGTCTGAAAGGGAGGGAGAGAAAGAGTAAAGATGAATCAATGGAGACCGAGAGTGGATTTAAAGCTGTACACACATCAGACTAGATGAGGAGAGGTGTCCTTTCCTGTCTGTGCTTTCTGTTTATTTGCTTGTGGGCATGTGTAAGTGTTTTCCTGTGTGTGCTTTTGTCTGGGAGTGTATGTTTATCTCTTTGTGTATAAATCTGTGTGTGTACGTGCATATGAGTGTGTGTACTGCGTTGATGTGTGTGTATCTATGTCAACGATGTGCTGTACAGACAGGCTGCAATCCTTGATGGATTGTATAGATTTTTTTCCTCTTCCTTTGAGCTGCAGGGGCTTACTGAGCAGAGGGAGAAGGGCTGGGAAACAATCAGAAATACATGAAGCAGCTATAACAAGGCCTGGCTGGTATAGACTCACTAAACAGACCTGGGATCAAACACTATTTGAAATCTTTTGTTTGCTTTAGCTTTCCTGGAGTGCCAGATGGGCGGGGGGGGCTTGTAGTTTTGCGAATGTTCTATTGGTTCCTTTGATCCATGCAATCTTAATAGAGCCCAACTAAATTATAAAAAATGATTACAATTATTTTAAACAATTGTATTTGAACCCAGGTCTGAGTCTAGACTAGACACATTCAATTTTTTTCTCCTATTGACCAGTCTGCTACCTTTTGTCTATGGAAAGAGAATATGTGAATTAAACATTAGTGTCTTCATTAGTCTTTAATACAGTAAGTATACCACCACACAAATTACATTATCTCATAGGATAACAGAGAACTGATCTAGGACCAGCCTGAAGGTCGTAGTCCAGTCCTCCATTCCGTGCAGGTCAGTTCGCCGTGTTGTCTGACTGATTACAATGTCATTGTTTCATTGCAGACCCGATCTGGCAATTGGGTGCATTTAAATAAAATGTTATGAACCAATAAGGTATGTTTGTATAAGGTAGAGCCCTGTGGCTTCATTATGTGTGGACTTGCTTAGGTAAGGAATGCTTCCACCATAGCAGCATGGCACCAGTAGCAGCTCTGAGGCAAGGCACAGCAGGGCCAATGTCATTGCAGGGACGTAGGACTAAATCATGTGGAAGGAGCGCCCCTTTGTGGTGTATTTTGATATTGCATTTACAATCAATTCAATGCGTTGACAATAAGATGAGCAGCAGATGAAAAAGAGCAGAGTCACAGGGAAGGACAGAAGAGACCGAGAGAGAAAAGCAGTGAGAGAGGTATGCAGGCCGTGACTCATCCGTGGCGTGAGCTGGTCTAAACAGACAGGAGTCCTCATAATGGTTCCAGGAATCCAAGACTCTCTCCCTCTCTCTTCACTTCCTCTGGCTCTCCATCAAGCCCCCTTTCATTCACTCATTGTCACACAGAATGAGTGAGCTGAAGTATTTTACTTCCTCTCTTTTCCTCCTCCCTCTGTTCTTCTCTCCTCACTTCATCATCATACCCCAGCCGTCCAGAGGGGTTTCCATGGTGACTAGGACAGTGAGACTTTACCGGCTCACGTTGTCAATGTCTAAGCTTGTTTGTGTGTGCGTGTTTGGTCAGAGTGAACTTGAGTGCCTCAGGTGTATAATGACGTGCAGTATGAGTGTGGAACTGGGACAAAACTTGTCTTTTAGCACCTTCAGGTTCAGGAAGGCTGTCCCAGTGAACTCGTTTATGACTAACATGCCTGTCTGAACAACATACTGTACGTGTGGGTATATGTGGCTATTGATATTGTGCATTTACCAGCAGTCTCCACACTATCATCATGAATCACCCTTTATTAGTCTGGGCAGGTGGATTCACATTCTCCAAATAAGTGTTTTACATACTTCAATGTATCTTCACCGGAAGAGAAGCATATTATGACAATGGTACCTGGGTAAATCCCACAGTTTCTGTCAATGGATATTTAATTATTTCCAGCTCCCTCATCTCAGTCTCCCCCCAGTAAGGAGAGGAAACTGGAGAAATCTCGTAAGCCACTGTCCTTCATGCTGCTGCAGTCCCAGGCCTCCTCTATAGGCTGACCCTCCAACCCCAGGCCCGTGGAGGCCATCACTGCCTGGCTAGAGAAGTCACTCAGTGACCTAAAAGATAAACACACACAGGGTTGTTTCTGGATTAAAAAGGGGCTTAGGTGGTGGTCATCCCGTCCATGCAGACCTGCAGGCAAGAATTTAAAGCACCAATCTTGGCAGGGGAGAGCAAATGTAGCTGTTTTTTAAAGCTAATTTTCTGCAGCTCAATACACACTTTGCCATAGAGCTGAGAGAATTTTGCTGTTTTAAAATGATTTTCCTACAATTCTATGCATTTTGCCCTGGCTTATTAGTGCTGTCTGAGGTCTGTTCCGGTTAATTATTTTGTTGTAAAAGTCACATTTTGGATTCGATTTAGTTTTAAATTACATTAAATGCTATAACACAATAGAACCACGAATGAATGTCCCATAATGGTAGTGACTGCCCATTAACCATCAGTTACTCAAATTACTTTAATAAAATATTTCAGTTGTGTATACCTATAGTCCACACCCCCTTTAGCTTTTTTTCACATTTTGTTGCATTAGTGGGATTAATGTACTATACACGTATGGACACCTTCAAGTGGATTCAGCTTTTTCAGCCACACCTGTTGCTGACAGGTGTATAAAATTGAGTGCACAGCCATGCAATCTCCATAGACAAACATTTGCAGGATGCCAACTTTCCAACAAGTCAGTTTGTTAAATTTCTGCCCTGCTAGAGCTGTCCTGGTCAACTGTAAGTGGGGTTATTGTGAAGTGACCGGCTCAGCCATTGCGGAAATGTCATTAAGTTTTCAATGTTGATCTTATACAACAAATATAGGTCCCTTATCTATCTGGTTTTAGTAATTTCATATTTACGCTGAAAAACAATTCCCCCCCCCAAATGTTTTGTTTTTTTGTTCACATACACTTTTGTATTACTGTTTGGACTTAGTCCACCCGAAAAAAACACTTAGGTGGCCCACCCAAGACTTTTCTGTGCAGAAAAAACCCTGACACATACAGCAAGCACCACACACACACACACACACACACACACACACTTTGGAGCCACACACAGACAGCTAAGCATTTACATGTACACAACTCATTCATGGACATACTTTTCTGCAAGCACACACCCTAACTCAATTTCTCCAACAGAGAATATAAATCATAGATTGTAGACTCAAAATACACAGCAACTGTGTCATCTGTGTTCTGCAGGTGCTACACAAGCGTGTCCCTTGTGGGAGGAAGGAGCAGAGTCTGTTCCTGACAGCTGTGGAGAACACCTGGATCCACAGGAGACAGAGACCAAGGCCGACACCTCAGCTGCCCAGAGCGCCCCCCAGTGGTACTTCCACCACTCTTTCCTCAGCCACAGCCCAGCACCCACAGAGCCTGCAGCACTCCACTACACACATCCCGTATAGCTCACACTCAGATTTACACTCCCACAGCAGCACAGGGGCCAGGCAGTGTTCCACAGTCCGGGACCAACAGGGCAGATGGAGCCAACTCTCAGGGGGTCAGCTGTGTCCCAATAGAGAACAGCGGAGGATGTCATCATGGAGTCTTCTCCTACAACACCCAATATCACATTGGCACAGACAGTACTACCCACCACGACACAAACAGGAAACCACCCCACAGGAAGAGGAAGTCGGTACCACTGGATAGGAAGTGATGCAGCCACAGAGCCCTAGTGTTGTACAACACTTCCTATTCAAGTGCTTGGTGAACGTGAAGGCTGAGGAGCAGGACGTTGCTGTGGAGATCCACTAAGTGGAAGGCCAAAACAAGGACATGCTGAACTAACTGTGGACCTACCTGAAGAACACTCTGCTTAGAGTGGTGGCCAAGCCACTGGGGATATAATGGAACATAGTTGACCTGTAGTACTGGGTCGCGTTCACTCAGCGAAAAAATAGAAAAATAGGCAGGGACTTTGAGAACATAATTTACCGGTATTGTTCTGTCGTGTCCAGCGTTTGTGTAAGATATACTTATTTGCAGGTCCAGTACAGTTTCACTGCAAGTCTCCTTGACAAGGTTGTCATGACCAGAGCAATGTTTTTGATAAATGTATGTTTTAGTACCATGTTATTTGTGTATTTCCATGTTCAGTCAGTGTTTTACACACAGGTAGTCTATCCCAGACATTTGTCTAGGATGCAGCTTCCATAAGCAACCACAAGAGGGCAGTCCATAGCTGCAGCTCATCCACTTGTATCCTGTTGATGAAATATAGCTTTTCTGGGTAGCCACCTATTAGTGGCCTGTCTTAGTATCACAATTAGACGGTCGTATTGACTTGAGTCGGTAATGAATGATCTTTGCATACACACACTTTAGTCTAAACAAAACCTAATGCAGGATGCCCAGTATTTCGTGTGCCTGTACGCACAATTGTCACATGAGGTCGCAGCCGAACAGACAAACTTCCTGAACAGGGATTTAGTGGTAAATACCAGGAAAAGTGGTCCAGCAGTGGACCCAAAGTTAATTTGCCACTTGCACAGGATACCACGGGTGTAAAACACTTCCATTAAATTCTTACCTTGAGAGCTCATTCCCAACAATGCAGTGATAGTAATAATATATAAATCAATGAACAGCAGCGTTATGGTAGTAATAAATGTAATCATTATAGCAGCAGCATAGGTGTGAGGGGGTGTGTGCATGTGGCTGTAAGTGTATTGTGTCAGTTGGTAGAGTCCTGTGGATCACCTGAGGGAGAGCAGTAGTTAGCCATTTACCAGTCTTATGGCCAGGGGATAGAAGCTGTTTAGGAGTCTGTTGGTCTGAGCCTTGAAGCACCGGTACTGCCTGTCTGACGTGAACATGGTAAACAGTCCATGTCTCTGGTGGCTGGAGTCCATGGCAATTTTTCTGGCCTCTCAGACACCGCCTGGCATGTACGTCCTAGGTGGCTGGTAACTCGCCCCCAGTGATGCGCTAGGCCGCCCGCACCACCATCTGTAGGGCCTTCCGGGCAGTTGCCATACCAGACAGGATACAACCAGTCAGGATGTGCTCCCATGGTGCAGCTGAAAAGACAGTGTATATGTATGTTTGAGTTCACAGCTCTGTGAGTGCAACTGTCACTATCACAGTAGTGCTTTAAAAAAAAAATATATATATATATATATATACATACATACATACATTTTAAGGCCATTATTGACTTCCTGCTCATTGCTGTGTATTGAGGACACACACACCCAGTGGCGATTTTAGCATCTTGGTGGGGAGGGGGGTTGTAACTCGGGATGCATGCCAGCAAAGCCACTAAACAATACAATAATTGCACTATAATGGTGACAAACGGTGCCCACAAACTGTTAGGGCCTCCATAAAGCTGTCCCAGCACCTTACTACTGCTACACCAGGCTTTCAGCGGAGCCTTGTCTCAAATCAAAGTTTATTTGTCACGTGCGCCGAATACAACAGGTGTTGTTGACCTTACAGTGAAATGCTTACTTACAGGCTCTAACCAATAGTGCGGAGAAGAAAAAAAAAACTGTGTGTAGGTAAGTAAAGAAATGAAAGTAAATAAAAGTAAAAAGACATTTGAAAATAAGAGTAGCAAGGCTATATACAGACACCGGTTAGTCAGGCTTATTGAGGTAGTATGTACATGTAGGTATGGTTAAATTGACTATGCATATATGATGAACAGAGAGTAGCAGTAGCGTACAAAGAGGGGTTGGCGGGTGGTGGCACACAATGTAGATACCCCGGTTAGGCAATGTGCGGGAGCACTGGTTGGTCGGGCCAATTGAGGTAGTTTGAACCTGAATGTATAGTTAAAGTGACTATGCATATAAGATAAACAGAGAGTAGCAGTAGTGTAAAAGAGTGGTTAGGGGGGCACACAATGTAAATAGTCCGGGTAACCATTTGGTTACCTGTTCAGGAGTCTTAAGGTTTGGTGGTAAAAACGTTTGAGAAGCCTTTTTGTCCTAGACTTGGCCCTCCGGTACCGCTTGCCATGTGGTAGAAGAGAGAACAGTCTACGACTGGGGTGGCTGGGGTCTTTGACAATTTTCACGGTCTTCCTCTGACACACGCCTGGTGTAGAGGTCCTGGATGGCAGGCAGCTTTGCCCCAGTGATGTACTGGGCCGTAGGCACTACCTTCTGTAGTGCCTTGCGGTCGGAGGCCGAGCAATTGCCGTACCAGGCAGTGATGCAACCGGTCAGGATGCTCTTAATGTTGCAGCTGTAGAACCTTTTGAGGATCTCAGGACCCATGCCAAATCTTTTTAGTTTCCTGAGGGGGAATAGGCTTTGTCGTGCCCTCTTCACGACTGTCTTGGTGTGTTTGGACCATTCTAGTTTGTTGTTGATGTGGACACCAATGAATTTGAAGCTCTCAACCTGCTCCACTACAGCCCCGTCGATGAGAATGGGGACGTACTCGGTGCTCCTTTTCCTGTAGTCCACAATAATCTCTGTAGTCTTGGTTACGTTGAGGGATAGGTTGTTATTCTGGCACCACCCGGCCAGGTCTCTGACCTCCTCCCTATAGGCTGTCTCATCGTTGTCGGTGATCAGGCCTACCACTGGCAGAGAAACAATTCATTCAGCCTCATTTACGGCCTTTAAAAAAACATGGCTGACTTGCTTAATCAAATGTGGTTTCTACTGACAATTGAGATGTACAAACTATGGCATAAGGGAACGACAAGCAGATGAGGCAATCTGTAATTCAATTAAGACATTAATGAGCGAGCGACGATGGACATAGTCATAACTATTTGTTCAACACTTTTACAACGACAGAATTCAGAACATGGGCCGTTCTTACAGTGTACTCCCTGTACAACAAGTCAGAACCATAAGATAAGTAAAGGGGGCATATAAACATTGAAAGCTCTTACAATATTCAATGATTACATTTCTCTAAAACAGGTATATTACATAAGGTCATTTTTTGACTTTTGTGAAGGTGGCACGGTGGTCTTTTGTGGGCCATCAGTCTGGCAATCTCTGGATTTATTGTGGGAACTTGCGGGGGGGGCAGCCACTCCATTGAATAGCAGGCTCACATTAGTAGTTACTTTACAATGCATGCAGTTAGCCACTTATTCCTTCCAGACTGATTGTTGAACTTGCAATTTCCAATTTGTTGTGTAATCTTTGACCGATGAGCACGGATATGTTTTATCTATCATTTCTCTTCATATGACAAGGATTTAAAAGGATTTGCCAGTAGATTATCAACTTGATTTATGATGACTGGTAGCTAAGACTTGAAAGTAAGATGTTGACATGATCAGTACAATCAAAGCTGCTGTACATAACTTGATTTGATGTCATTTTATCTGTGGTCAATGACAATGAGCCTTCTTGGAATGGCACTTGTAATAATTATATGGCAGGACCCAAAGGGTTGAAATTGTGGATGTCTACCCTTACTAAGGACTAAAACTTGGTGATGAAGTACTGTCCCCATGAGTGACAGAACACTGAGCCAATCACGGTGTAATGCTCCCATTTTCTGCTGGCTCTCTACCACCACAGAAAGCACTGTTCTAGGCTGAAACACCTGCATTTTGGAGCTGCCTTACTCAAGAAAACAGTGTGTGTATGCAGCTTTATTAACAATTATATATATTTGTTTACATTGTTTGCAAAATGATGTGACATGTATTAATGCCAAAATAACATGCAAAACAGGCAAGCCCCCCAAAATGTGGTGTGTATGTGTAACAGTATAGCCTCGGTCTCTCTCCTCGCCTGGGCTCGATTTCACATCGGTTACATACATATAATTTTATTTTTTGCGCTACACATGTGGGGCTCAAAACAGGTGACCTGCCCTGAATGAGAGGTCACCACTGCATACACAGCAGGACTTTGACTTGATCAGTTCCTGTGTGTGAGAATCATGGGAGGTCAGTGACTTTTGATACATCATAGTTGCTTCCATTCACAAGAGGTGCCACTTAAATGATTGGTTTGGATTTATGGTACCCTTGGTCTTGGAAAACAGTTGAAAATAGCTGTCAATCCAGTAAAACCCACAAACAAGCATAAAGATACATGATTGTTAATTACCTAAGTGCAAGAGCTATGCTGTCCACAAAGTAACAGAACAGTTACTGCTCAGAGTTAAACTGAGGAAAATTACTACTCACCCAACAGCCAGCCAGTTGGCCGAGTGTCCACGACCTTGCGCCATGTGGAGAGAAAAGCGTACCATCTCTTTATATAGCAAACGTTTTAATTGCTCTTGTTTCAAGCCGCCCTGCCCAGTACCACCTTGTTTATTAATGAACCATTCCACCATGCCCTTTGTCTGACTACTTGTACCTTTATGATGGCAACTACAGCAAATGTTTGCAACACGGTCAATAAATGACATGTTTCCCTTTACATTACTTTAAACAGACATTTGTGATGACTAACACATGTATGGAGGTAAATATTTTGTATTTTATTAGGATCCCCATTAGCTGTTGCAAAAGCAGCAGCTACTCTTCCTGGGATCCACACAAAACATGAAACATTACATAATACAGAACATTAATAGACAAGAACAGCTGAAGGACAGAACTACGTTTAAAAAACAATGGCACACGTAGCCTACATATCAATGCATACACACAAACTACCTCGGTCAATGATGGCTGGTTGCTAAGGCCACTGACCCAGAGACCGGATCATAATATGAGAATGATGGCTACTTTCAAGCTCAATACTTTGTTGTTCTCGGCTGGTGATTAGCTATTAGGCTAATAATATGTTAATAATATATAAACTTGTTGTCGTGAACGGACACAGACAAATCATGGATTAGGAATCTATGAGAAAACGTGTAGTTTGTGATGAGAAAACGTGTAGTTTGTGTTGTAGCATTATGAAATGCAATGCCAGTATGTCAAGTCATTTCAAGACTCCATGTCGTGTTTTATTTGTTATTTTAGTGTATGGGAGGGAATACATGTGTGGGCGGTCTTATATTGTATGCTTTTGGCCCTGATTTGTTACCTACTATACTCAACGCCATCTTGTTGCAACTCCTCTACGTATGTGGAAGAGTTTCTACGAGGGGTATCCGATTACCTTTTTCTTCAATTTTGCTGACTGAAGTACTGGATCCTTACACTGAAAAATAAAGTACATAGCCTGTAACATTCGCTTAATTTTTGCTTGTAACATTTAGTTTCCAATACGTAGAAGAAATGAGCATCGAGACGCTTTTAGAAGCAGCCAAGTTTTTGGAATTGCAAGCCCAGCAACAACAGAAGGCACGTGGTATGTAAAGGTTACAATCAATTATCGTTTTTTTTTTTAGATGCTTTCAACATTACGATTTGAAAGGATCAAACTAATTCGTTATTTAGATGTGTCAAATCTATAAGATTATTCTCCTGGGAAAAGATAATCTGCATGCATTTTAACCTCAGTCATTTCTTTTCTTCATAATTTAACATTTGGTTCATAATGTAAGATTAAGTGCACAGTTGATTTGTATTGCCTTTGTTTGCGTTGGGGGTCGTGACTAATCAGACGTCCTTGTCTCAAATGTCTTGAGCAATTGGAGGTGTGATTTCAAATAGTAGCATATTTCAGATTGGATCATTGTGCTAAGAAGTTGGCTACAAATATATCATTTGGATGTGTGACAGGACACAATGTAGCCATGTGAATTCTACTGCATTACAAACTCGTCGATCGACGCGCCTCCTATCAAATCTTGAAACGATCGTGTTTATTTGCAGCACTGTTTCCAACTATGAGCTTTCGGCCAAACCATGTAAGTTTAACATCTAGCGACGACTTTTAAAGTCGGATAGTAACCTTCTTCATTATTTTACATTTAAATAAAAAAAACTCATCTCAGTAAAGGGCGGTGGCGACGCGAGTGCTGAAGACGTTTTTACATCATCTGACCTGACATATCATGGGATCATATGACAGATTCAGGTTTCCCTCTCGGCTCCTGTGGCGCTCAATCTTTTGAATTCCTAAAATTGCTGTATTAATACACCATTACATGTATGTGATTTCGTACATGACACTTTTTAAAACTGAAATGTAGGCTAGATAGAACATGCCTAGTAAAGAAACCTTCGGCTAATCGCTGAATGTTTTTTTGCTTGTTGCTGGTGACGTGTCCAAGTTGACCACGCCCCATCTGCAACGGGGACCGCCCCTTTCACCACGTGCATGCTTGGCACTCCTACACTCGGAGGCCCCCTCGTTCCCTCCCTGTTCTCTTCTCTCTAGTGCTGCTGCTAGATCAGTGTGGAAGAAAGTAGGGCAGTGTTTCTCCCCTTCTACTGTACTCACTCCTCTGCTATGTGCTTTGGTTATATAAGCGGAACTACACATGTTTTTATCCCCAACCTATCAAGGCCATAGAGCTAAACACAACCAGACAACATTTCAATAGATCTTTAGGAGTAAGTCAAGCAAGCAGTGCAAACATTAATCAAGTTTTTCCTGTACTTTGAAAGGGTGTATGTTGTTAGATAAGAACACGTGGTAGGTAGTCTTGAGTCAACCAATTTACCTATGAAAATAGTGTTTTAATTGACACACTAATGCAGTAACGTTATACCAGACTTGACTCTCACCTGGATTCACAAAAGTATCTTTATAAATGGCACGAGAACGAGGCTATCCTCAACTATGCCTCCGATCTTACCGGAAACCATGGAGTGGGCGTCATTCTCTCACACCTTAGGTCAATGCTTTCACATCTGATTACTCTTTGGTTGAGAACCAAAATGGTAAAAGAAACGACAACCCCTTCCTCTACCTTATTCACAGCTGTGTATTCACCAGTCATTCATTTGCAGAGAGAGGACAGGAGTTATGACCTGTGTACATAGTCAATAGTCATTAAAAGCTGGTGACTTTAATGTTTCCATAGTGTTTTACCCACTTCATACTGTAACCAAGTCGAGGCTCATCCTATATAACTACTGTTGTACACACCATTTCTATTAATATGTCTATACACACCATCATATACACTGACCAGAAATATCAACGCCACATGCAACAATTTCAAAGATTTTACTGAGTTACAGTTCATTTAAGGAAATCAGTCAATTTAAATCAATTCATTAGGCCCTTATCTATGGATTTGAAATGATTGGGAATACAGTTACCCCAGAGAGGGGCGTGGATCAGAAAACCAGTCAGTATCTGGTGTGACCACAATTTGCCTCATGCAGCAACGACACATCTCCTTCACATAGAGTTGATCAGGCAGTTTATTGTGTAATGTTGTCCCACTCCTCTTCAATGGCTGTGCGAAGTTACTGGATATTACTGGAACACACTGTCGTACACGTCGATCCAGAGCAACCTAAACATGCTCAATGGGTGACGTGTCTGAGTATGCAGGCCATGGAAGAACTGGGACATTGTAGCTAATGCATGTCCATACCATAACCCCACCACCACCATGGCGCACTCTGTTCACAACATTGAGATTGGCTAACTGCTCGCCTACACAATGCCATACACGCGATCTGCCATCTGCAAAGTACAGTTGAAACCGGGATTCATCTGTAAAAGCACACTTCTCCAGAGTGCCAGTGGGAAAATGCTCACCTTCAATGAAGTTGGTTTCGTCTCTGACCTGCAGTCAGGTCAAGACCCTGGTGAGGATGACAAGCACGCAGATGAGCTTCCCTGATATGTTTTCTGACAGTTTGAGCAGAAATTCTTCGATTGTGCAAACCCACAGTTTCATCAGCGGGCAGAGTGGCTGGTCTCAGACCGATGTGGAGGTCCTGGGCTGGTGTGGTTTCACGTAGTCTGCGCTTGAGAACAGTTGGACGTACAGCCAGATTCTCTAAAATGAAGTTAGTGGAGAAATTGACATTCAATTCTCTGGCAACAGCTCTGGTGGACATTCCTGCAGTCAGCATGCAAATTGCACACTCCATCAACCTGAGACTTCTGTGACCATTGTGCTGTGTGACACAACTGCACATTTTTCGTGACTTTTTATTGTCCCCTGCACAGGGTGCAATTGTGTAATGATCATGCTTCTTGATATGCCACACCTGTCAGGTGGATTGATTATTGGCAATGGAGAAATGCTCACTAACAGGGATGTAAACAAATTTGTGCATACAATTTGAGAGAATATTTTTGTGAGTTTTGGAAACTTCCTGGGCTCTTTTATTTTAGTTCATGAAACATGGGAGCAACACTTTACGTGTTGCGTTTTTAAAAATAATTTTGTTCCGTGTATATTTATATTCTCGGACTCTGACATTTCTCGTTCTGATATGTGTGTATTGTTAGGTATCACTGCACTGTTGGAGCTAGGAACATAAACATTTCGCTACACGTGATAACATCTGGAAAATATGCGGCAGATACAATTTGATTTAGGAGTTTTGACACCTCCATTGCCTGTTCAACAAATGACAAGCTCACAACACTCTGCACTTAAACGATGGTTTTAAGTATGTCATGGGTTTTTAAAGGACCATCCTTCTCAGATGCATGTAGAGGAGGACTTATTCCTGGCTCTGTTGTTAACTAATACTGCGTTTGACCTTTGAATCCTACCCTGGGACTGTGACTGCGCAAGGCCTAACCAATCCAGTCCTTCTGGGGTTTGGCCTAACCAATCCAGTCCTTCTGGGGTTTGGCCTAACCAATCCAGTCCTTCTGGGGTTTGGCCTAACCAATCCAGTCCTTCTGGGGTTTGGCCTAACCAATCCAGTCCTTCTGGGGTTTGGCCTAACCAATCCAGGCCTCCTGGGTTTTTATGGGTTGTTCTTGAATGTGGGAGAAGAGCACTTAATGGACTGAATCTTCTCAGGGCTGCTGAACTTTGAACTCTGACTGCACTTTGTCACTATTGAGTGTACCAGATAGGCCTGAGGTAGAGGTTAAACACTGATGACGGTGTTTACTCTGATGACAGTGCTACAGTGTGCACTAATGAATACAACCCCAGGTCTTGGACATTTACATTTTTACTAACTTAAGTAGATCTAGTTCAGGTCAGTATAAAGGCAAATAGTTTCTTTCTAGATAAGGAACAAACATACAAAGACCTCTTCTGATCAACAATTTCTAGTGTTATAAAAGGCCAACCAAAATGTAGTTTCAGTTTGAGCCGCTCTGTTTAATCTTCGTAGGCAGTATGTAGAACATCATCAACTCTTCATATCTAAGAACGAGGAGGCTTTCAATGTCACCGTGACGATGTGGCCTCTGCTGTGCTGGGGAGAGTAGAGCTGTTGCTTGTTCCTATTGCCTGGCTCTGAACAAAATATGACCAATGTCTGTGTTAACTGCAAAATCATGTTCCGTGTGTGCCTTGGCCTCTTTTGGAAGATGCACAGCCAGATAGAATTATTATGACAGACACACACACACACATACACTGTTATTTATTCTTTGAGACTTTTCGCTTTTGTCAATATCTTCGACTACATGCAGCTTCACCCTCCCTGTAATCAGGTAAATTACCACAGCTTGGGCCCAATCCACACACTGTTGTATGTCCTCAATTTATCCCACGCTTCTGAGAAGTTCTCTGAACAACCCAATTGAATCAAGTCTCCCATTGAATTGGATATGGTGGTCTAAGGAAAGGGAACATTGTGTAGCTACCGTGCTGTAATGGCCATGTTTAGCTCGGATCTGCTCAACCTCTTATCGATGTAAAGGTTGGGCTGTAAAGCTCTCTTGTGTCTGACGGGTTCTAACACCACTGTTACCATAGCAACTGGACAACCCCCTTCCCCCGCCCCCCCATAGTATCTACACATTGAAACGCATGCTGTTGGTGAGTCTCCAATCCGATTGGATGAAGAGAGGTAAGGTCGTTGCTAGAACTCAGGGATTCAACCCCCCCTCTCTTCCTTTGTCTCTCTGGCTTGTCCAGGTTGTCGTCTTTTCTCCCCCACTCTAAGACGAGAATGTGTTGAAGGAGCTAGGAAAACGCAATCGGAGCTCATTCTCAAGGACCGCACGTGGACCTAATGTTAAGAGCATCAGTACTGAAACGTTCTAACAAACAAGTTGCTTCCTAAATAACAGACAAGTTCACGGAGCATTTTGCGCTTCAATTGTTCAATGTCTTCAATCTCAGTACTGCACTAACATCAACACAATGTGTTTGTTCAGTTTTCAGTCCCAACATTGGGTTAGAGGGCTGAATAAAAGCTTTGTCTAATTGATTTGCTGCCACAATACATTTTCTGATGTGTTTCCAACTGCGTCCTGCAGCTCTCTCTCTCTCTCTGAGGGCTTTCAGTAGATGTGGAGATATCACACATGGAAGTTTCTCAGAAAAAAACTATTCTGCTTCAGCTCAAAGTTACAAATACTTCATTAAGGTATTTAGGCATACACATATTACAGTCGTTGCATATGGGTCCCCAGTAAGAAGATTAGTTTGGGGAATTACGGAAGCTTGCAATGTCCCAACAGAACATATCCCTTTTTACATGCCAGTATGACCTGGATTGGGCAAGAGGCATAAAACCTGCTTTTACTTGAACACACTGACCTTGGAATATACCCCACTTCCTCTTCAAAAAAAATGTCTCGCACTGAGCTCAGCCCAGCTTTTAGCACACATACACTGTCAGTCCTCCTGTCATACTGCAGACCTGTAAGTGTGTAAATCCACTCATAAAAAGAATAAACAGAATTTGAGTTTTGTCTTGTAGCCAGCCAGTGCCAACAAGAGCAACGTTGTATAAATAGAGGACTTTGGCTGCCTCGGAAATGGCACCTATTCACTATATAGTGCACTACTTTTGACCAGGGCCCACAGGATTCCCTCAAAGACAAGCTGCTTTAATATGTCAATTCTTGTAACTAGTCTCAAGGTTCTGGCAGGCAAGGCATTGCGGCTGCATTATACGGCTCTTATAAGCTGGCAGAGTTCCAGGAGGCAGGATGAGGTCTGGCTGCAGGTCTGGTATGAATGTATGTCAGCATTGTAAAAGCCCTATTGAGGTTTCTGGCATCATATTTAAATTCAGAACATGCAACATAAGCTGTAAACATAGTGTGCTAGCTAGGTGAATGGATGGCAGAATGCTTCCTTCCAGCTACCCTAGTGTTCCTCCCCTGTTTTTGTTTATTGATTGTAGTATTCATTGGGAGTGAACCTGGCTGTCAAACTCACTAGATGGAGATTAGTCAAATGACGCTGGAAATGTTGTCAGACGTGTTTCTGCTGGTACCTAACCTATGCTGCTTGACCTATTTGAAAACGATGTTCTCTGGTCATGGCAGAGGTTAGAGGTCATTGCTGTCAACCCAGTGGGTGGTGAAGTCTACGTTACCAGAGCTAACCTAACTGCAGTCCCAGAGCTATGGAGGAGTTTCCTTTTTTAGACGGTCAAGGTGGCGTATGGAGAAATGTTTTTTCACTTTTCAGATGTTCCTTTGTTTGTTGACAAAGCTAGTACAATCAAAATATTTATTGATAAATTGAATGAAATGCTGGTAACATTCTTGGCTCTTACGGTTGTTAACGTGCTCTAGCCTGTAACCATGCCTTCTTTCTCTCCCCACAGAGGAGAATGAGCTGAGGGAGAAGCTTCGCCTCCAACAGCTGTCTGACCACACCCACAGGCGCAATGATGTCACTTCCTACTCCCCCATCCAGATGAACCATGTGACCCGAGCAGAAGAGCCCTGCCCCCATTCGGAGCGCCGCCCCGCCCCTGTCCCGCCCCCCACTGCCACCCCCTCCATGCCCATTACTGTCATCCCTATCCCCATGATGACCTCCAACCACACAGGTCTGCCCCCCACTGTCCCAACCCCCTCCTCCACCACCCTGTCCCCCCAGACTGGGGCAGCACCCTACCTGGCCTCCCCCAGGAGGGACCCTCACTCCCCAGGGCACGACCACCAGGGACAGGGTGCACTTTTGGCTCTCTCTCCCCAGGTGAAGGCAGACCACTCCCACCACTTGCCTTTGACCCAATCTGGCAACCACAAGCAGAGTCGCCACCACCATCACCTTCCGCAGATGGTTTCCCCCCAATCTGGCAACCATAAACTGCTGCAGCAGCAGTCGCCCCAGCTGGTGCAGCCCTACCTTGGCTCCATCATCTCAGCCCCCCAGCTGCATGCCTTACTTCCCCAGCCAGGGCCCCCCCAGACACCCCGTGGGGCCCAGACCAGCCCTTTTGGAGGCCGAGGCAGCCCCCCTGACCTGGACGGGAAGAAGAGGCCTGGAGGGTAAGTGGCCAATTTTGTTATTTATAGGAGAGAGGGTTTGCACTTTGGTTAGATTTATTTTTTTCTCCTTTTGCATTTTTAGTTTTCCTTTTTTTGGTGGGGGGGGGGGCTTTTTTGTAGCAAAGAGTGTGTGTAGATGTGATTGTAAGTCACATGTTGAGTGGTAAGGTAAAAACGGTATCAGAAATCACAAACCATGAAAAGTCACTACACTGAAGGATTTTTGGAGGAAATAACTCTTGGATTATGTACTCTATAATGAGTGTCCTGATTTGGTCAATTGAGCGGTAATCAGATCCAATTAGCTGCCTGTGCATATTATACAGTATATTGTTAAAGTAAAGTAACAGAGATGATGGAGTACTTTTATATTTGTTGGTTGATTTGATTCTTGTTCAGTGAGTCTCGTCGTCTTGCCCATTCTGGACACCCAATCTTATAATGTGCTCCGATCTGTGCTTTTACAGGGCAGGGACAAGAGAAGTACATAACAAGCTTGAGAAAAACAGGTGGGTGCATCTCTCTCCCATGGTCACCTTTTATTAAACAGTGGATTGAGCTCTTTGCACAGGGCAGTTTAAGGTTATGGTGAGATTAGGTGTACACTATTATTGCCCACGTCTTTTTTCAACCGACTTGCTTGCTTGCTTCTCTGTCCTGTTCTAAGAAAAAAATGATACTCTCATTTATTCACTAATGTCTAATCTATAGATATGGCATTTGTCAGACAATAATTGGTCATATCTTGGACTTTTTTTAATGGCTTTCAATATTCTGATTGTACTTCCCTGTACTGTAGTAGTAGGGTTATAATAGCCAAAAACAGGACCAAGCAGAGGAGTTGTTGCCTTACCCCTGCCTGTATCCTTTAACACAGACATTTTACCACAAACAGAAACCTGTTCAATATGTCTCATGTTAGTAGTAATTATTTATTAGCCCTAAATGGGAAATTGGTTTGCAACATTTATTTATTTAAAGAAGCTGAATGTGTGAAATCAGACCTCATCCTCCCTCTCACTAAGACTTCTCTCTCTACCCTTCTTTCATCCCTCCATCCCTTACTCAGACGGGCTCACCTGAAGGAGTGCTTTGATACCTTGAAGAAAAACATCCCCAATGCAGATGAGAAGAAGACCTCTAACCTCAGTGTCCTGAGGAGCGCCCTCCGATATATACAGGTAAGCAAGCTAAAATAACTGTATGGTTGAGCAAAGGACTACGATGGAATTGAATTCGCTGTTGAATTAAGTGTAGATTTTCACTCTGCGTTTTCACCATTTGAATGTGTGGATTTTCCAGTTTTCTAATGTTACTTGTTTCCCTGTCATTTTTGTGTCGTATCTCGTAGGCTTTGTTTGAAGAAAGTAGAGTGTAATGATTAGTGGTTTCGACTATTTCAGCCACACCCATTTCTGACAGATGTATAAAATAGAGCACACAGCCATGCACTCTCCATAGACAAACATTGGCAGTAGAATGGCTGAACTGAAGAGCTCAGTGACTTTCAACGTGGCACCGTCATAGGATGCCACCTTTCCAACAAGTCAATTTGTCAAATTTCTGCCCTACTAGAGCTGCCCCGGTCAACTGTAAGTGCTGTTATTGTGAAGTGGAAACGCCTAGGAGCAACAACGGCTCAGCCCCGAAGTGGTAGATTACACAAGCTCACAGAACGTGACCGTTGTCTCATTTACGTGTAAAAATCGCCTGTCCTCGGTTGCAACACTCATGGTTTCAAACTGCCTCTGGAAGCAACTGTAGCTTGGCTACTCAGGAATATTCACTGTCTTCTTGATAAGCAAATCCAGTGTAGATTTGGCTTTATGTTGTAAGTTATTGTCCTGCTGAAAAGTGAATTTCTCTCCCAGTGTCTGATGTAAAGCAGGTTTTCCTCCAGTGCTTAGCTCCATTCCGTTACTTTTCATCCTGTAAAACTCCCCAGTCTTTGCTTATGCCAAGCATACACATACCATGAAGCAGTTGCTCATTGATCGGTTGTTGGCTTTGCATTTAGGCCAGGTTATTATTATTTTTTACAGTATTACTTCAGTGCCTTTTGTACACATTATTCTGTATATTTTTGTTCTTTTCACGCTGTCATTTAGGTCATTATTTTGGAGTCACTACAATGTTGTTGATCCATCCTCCGTGTTCTCCCATCACAGCCATTGAACTCAGTAGCTGTTTTAAAATCACCAATGGCCTCATGGTGACATCCCTGAGCAGTTTCCTTCCTGTCCTGCAGCTCAGTTCAAAAGGACGACTGCATATTTGATGTGTCTGGGTGGTTTAATACATCATCCAAAGCATAATTATTAACTTATATTTAATGTCCTTGATTTTGGAATGAGATATTCGACAAGCCGGTGTCCACATACTGTTGGTCATGTAATGTGCCTTTTCTTATGTGTGTGAATACTTGAACAGATTTACTGAATTAAACCCATTTTTAGCAGAATTCCTAGTGATATTTGTAACCTACTTTTATGTCATTTTTCTTTTTCAGGTACATACTTTTTACACAAACTAACCCCCCCCCCGCTGACCCTTGGTTCACTGTCTGGTGGTGTTGCTAGGAACCATCTGAGCATTGAACTTTTCTGTTGCTTCTTCATTGTCAAGTGAAGATTGCCTAGCCCTTTGTCTCCTGCTGATTGTGTGTGAACTACTGTATGCCTGATCCACCACTCCTACAGGTGGCGGCTTGTGTGGGAAAACTGTCTGGGACAAAATTGGTATAAACGGCAATTCATTTCTGATGAACTAAGATGATAACAATTCTTATTTGTTTTAGTGCCAGTAGGCTATTGGAGCTGCTTTGTATATCCTTAGCTCCTTGGTGTTCTTGGCAATGTCATTAGGTCTGGTCAGGTTAGTCCAGGTGAGGACTGGGGATGAAAGGGAGTTTCTAGCCTCTAGCAGAAGGCTAAACTGTTTGGATATGCACTTCTGCCTGGGGTATAGGAAGACCAGAGTCTCCAAAATGTACCAAGAGTTCATTAAAACCCCTTTGAAAAAGTATTACATTTTTTTATATACACTTTTATTTAGATTATTTTTATGTGATTAAAACCTTTTTAATAGACTTTTGTGGTTGAAAAGGAATGACTGTAAGTGGTTCAATGATGTGTGATACAGGCAGGTAGCATATCGAAAGCCATCTGCGAGCAGGGGACTGGTGTACAAAGGTCTTGAACAAACCTAATTTGACTCTGGAGTGATGTGATGGAGTTCCTGTTGCTATGTTCGTCAGACCAAAGGACAGGTTTCCACCAGTCTAATGACCATTGCTGATGTTTCTTGGCCCAAGCAAGTTTCTTCTTATTATTGGTGTCCTTTAGTAGTGGTTTCTTTGCAGCAATTTGACATTGAAGGCCTGATTCATGCAGTCTCCTCTGAACAGTTGATGTTGAGATGTGTCTGTTACTTGAACTCTGTAGCATTTATTTGTGCTGCAATCTGAATTTGGTAACTCTAATGAACTTATCCTTTGCAGCAGAGGTAACTCTGGGTCTTCCTTTCCTGTTGTGGAAAGCGCTTGATGGGTTTTGCGACTGCACTTGAAGAAACTTTCAAAGTTATTAATTTTCCGCACTGACTGACCTTCATGTCTTAAAGTAATGGTGGACTGTCGTTTGTCTTTGCTTATTTGAGTTGTTCCTGCCATAATATGGACTTGGCCCTATTTGGTAAAATACCATCTTCTGTATACCACCCCTACCTTGATTGGCTCAAACGCATTAAGAAGCATAGAAATTCCACAAATTAACAAGGCACACCTGTTTTAATTTAAATGCATTCCAGATGACTACCTCATGAAGCTGGTTGAGAGAATGCCAAGAGTGTGCAAAGCTTTCATCAAGGTAAAGGGTGTCTACATTGAAGAATCTCAAATATTAAATATTAACTCAGCAAAAAATGAAATGTCCTTTTTTTCAGGACCCTGTCTTTCAAAGATAATTTGTAAAAATCCAAATAACTTCACAGATCTTCATTGTAAAGGGTTTAAACACGGTTTCACATGCTTAATTAATGAACATGCACCTGTGGAACGGTCGTTAAGACACTAACAGCTTACAGATGGTAGACAATGAAGGTCACAGTTATGAAAACTTAGGACACTAAAGAGGCCTTTCTACTGACTCTGAAAAACACCAAAAGAAAGATGCCCAGGGTCCCTGCTCATCTGCATGAATGTGCCTTAGGCATGCTGCAAGGAGGCATGAGGACTGCAGGTGTGGCCAGGGCAATAAATTGCAATGTCTGTACTGTGAGATGCCTAAGACAGCACTACAGGGAGACCGGATGAACAGCTGATCATCCTCACAGTGGCAGACCACGTGTAACAACACCTGCACAGGATCGGTACTTCTGAACATCACACCTGTGGGACCGGTACAGGATGGCAACAACAGCTACCCAAGTTACACCAGGAAAGCACAATCCCTCTATCAGTGCTCAGACTGTCCGCAGTAGGCTGAGAGAGGCTGGACTGAGGGCTTGTAGGCCTGTTGTAAGGCAGGTCCTCACCAGACATCACCAGCAACAACGTCGCCTATGGGCACAAACCCACCGTCGCTGGACCAGACAGGACTGGCAAAAAGTGCTCTTCTCTGACGAGTCGCGTTTTTGTCTCACCAGGGGTGATGGTCGGATACGCGTTTTATCGTCGAAGGAACAAGCGTTACACCGAGGCCTGTACTCTGGAGCGGGATCGAGGTGGAGGATCCGTTATGGTCTGGGGCGGTGTGTCACAGCATCATCGGACTGAGCTTGTTGTCATTGCAGGCAATCTCAACGCTGTGCATTACAGGGAAGACATCCTCCTCCCTCATGTGGTATCCTTCCTGCAGGTTCCTCCAGCATGACAATGCCACCAGCCATACTGCTCGTTTTGTGCGTGATTTCCTGCAAGACAGGAATGTCAGCGTTCTGCCATGGCCAGCAAAGAGCCCGGATCTCAATCACATTGAGCACGTCTGGGACCTATTGGATCAGAGGGTGAGGACTAGGGCCATTCTCCCCAGAAATGTCTGGGAACTTGCAGTTGCCTTGGTGGAAGAGTGGGGTAACATCTCACAGCAAGAACTGGCAAATGTGCTGCAGTCCATGAGGAGGAGATGCACTGCAGTAATTAATGCAGCTGGTGGCCACACCAGATACTGACTGTTACTTTTGATTTTTATTCCCCCCCTCCTTTGTTCAGGGACACATTATTCAATTTCTGTTAGTCATATGTCTCAAATCGATCAATTTTATTGGTCACATACACGCGGTTAGCAGATGTTAATGCGAGTGTAGCGAAATGCTTGTGCTTCTAGTTCTGACCGTGCAGTAATATCTAACAATTCCACAACAACTACCTTATACACACAAGTGTAAAGGAATGAATATGTATATATGGATGAGCGCTGGCTGTGCGGCGTAGGCAAGATGCAGTAGGTGGTATAGAGTACAGTATATACATATGAGATGAGTATGTAGGATATGTAAATATTATATAAAGTTTCATTGTTTAAAGTAACTAGTGATACGTTTATTACATCCAATTTTTTTAATGATTAAAGTGACTAGAGATTTGAGTATGTTGGCAGCAGCCACTCAATGTTACTGATGGCTGTTTACCAGTCTGATGGCCTTGAGATTGAAAAACAGCTTCTGTCTCTCGGTCCCATCTTTGATGCACCTGTACTGACCTCGCCTTCTGGATGATAGCGGGGTGAACATGCAGTGGCTCGGGTGGTTGTTGTCCTTGATGATCTTTTTGGCCTTCCTGTGACATTGGGTGCTGTAGGTGTCCTGGAGGGCAGGTAGTTTGCCCCCGGTGATGCGTTGTGCAGACCTCACTACCCTTTGGAGAGCCTTACGGTTGTGGGTGGAGCAGTGCCGTACCAGGCGGTGATACAGCCCGACAGGATGCTCTCAATTGTGCATCTGTAAAAGTTTGAGGGTTTTAAGTGTTAAGCCACATTTCTTTAGCCTCCTGAGGTTGTTGGGGCGCTGTTGCGCCACCTTCACCACGCTGTCGGTGTGGAGGACCATTTCAGTTTGTCCGTGATGTGTACGCCGAGAAACTTAACTTTCCACCTTCTCCACTACTGTCCCGTCGATGTGGATGGGGGGGGTGCTCCCTTTGCTGTTTCCTGAAGTCCACTATCATCTCCTTTGTTTTGTTGATGTTGAGTGTGAGGTTATTTTCCTGACACCACACTACGAGTGCCCTCACCTCCTCCCTGGAGGCCTTCTCGTCGTTGTTGGTAATCAAGCCTACCATTGTAGCATCGTCTGCTAACATGAGAATTGAGTTTGAGGCGTGCATGGCCAACGCGGTCATGGGTGAACAGGGAGTACAGGAGAGGGCTGAGAAGGCACCCTTCTCCACCAGTGGAGTGGAGATGTTGTTTCCTACCCTCGAAGTCCAGGACCCAGTTGCACAGGGCGGAACTTGTCTGTGGAACTTGTTCAGTTTGTTTCCATTGTTGAATCTTATGTTCATACAAAAATTTACACGTTAAGTTTGCCGAAAATTAAATGCAGTTGACAGAGGACGTTTTTCTTTTTTTGGTTACTACATGATTCCATGTGTGTGATTTTCATACTTTTGATGTCTTTACTATTATTCTACAATTTTAGAATATAGTAAAAATAAAGAAAAACCATATGAGTAGGTGTGTCCGAACTTTTGACTGGTACTGTACACACACACACACACACACCCCTATCCTCTGCTGGTGAGAATCTGATCCTGTGTGTGACAGCGGTGGAGTTTTACTCCCTGGGAGGCAGGGTTAGGAGCGCGGGAAACTAGGGCAGTGTGGGTCCACAGAACTCATGTCACCCAATCTCCCTCCTCCCCCTGCCTCCCTCTAGTGTGTCGTGCTCGACTAGCAGACTGACCCAGCACCCCCACCCCTTCTCGACAGCCAAGCTGGATTTAGGGTGTATTTAAAGCACATGTACCGGCCGGGAAACAAACAACTACAGACATTTTCCACTCGTGATGTATTTGCACTGCAGGGCAGTCTCCATTTTTAGTCGTAGGAATTTAGCTTGAGCTTATTTAGTGAAGAGAAGTCAGAATTTGTTTTTTTGGATGGGGGAGATTGCGTTTATTTCCAGCTTAAATATTGCATGTTTGCTGGACCGAAATACTGGTTAAAATTTTTGAATTACTTGAATTACTTTTGAAGTTATAAGTATGTGACACAGGCCAAAATGTGTGTAGTTGCTTCATGTTTCCAGTGCTACAACACAACCACATTCTCAGGTCTTCCCTTTATTCATCAGTTTACTGTAAGTGGCTCCTTCTCAGTGCTCATATCTATGGACGTCAGACTGAGACCAGGGTTTCCTGATAGACGACCTGAGTACACACACTAGCCTATTGCGGGCCTCTCTTCTTGGTAACAGTTGAGTTGTAGAAGTCGTGCTGAGTCACGCAGTTCTCTTCCCTAATTGTTATTGGTTGAGCTCCAATAATGGTGGGTTGGGGGAGAGCGAGGGAGGAGTGAGAAGAAAAGGAGATGGATGGGTGTTTAAAAGTGCAGCGTGTGATCGCTGTCGTTCAGACATGGACAGTACGGTGCAGGACAGACACGATTCCCGCACGCGCCTCTCTCCCCGCATGCTCCTTCCTGACCCCCTCTCTTCAACCTTTTTTGTTATTTAGGCTCCTGGCAGCATAGCGGCAGTATAGTCTGCTGATATGACCAATGAGGACCAGACCAGAGAGGTTGAATAAGAGGATTTGGGCAAAGGATTACTTTTCATTTGATTCATCTTTGGGCAGTGATGCTGGCAGCCCTGTGTGTCTGTCACCTTTGTTGAACAACATGGCCTCCTGGGTAGGAGTGCTGATCTAGGATCAGTTTAGCCTTTTGGATCATAATGAATGACTTATTTTGGTCAGAAGGGACTTGATCCTAGATCAGCACTCCTACTAGGATACACTTTATGAATACAGACTCTTATCTTCAGGCCGGGTGTCTTATCAGAGCATGTCTCTTGTTTTGCACTGAGGTTAGAGTCACTGTGAGGCTACTTCTCGCCAAAAGCCACTCTGCTGAGAAGTCAAGTCACACTTCTGTTTAATTTCTTCCTCCTTTCATAGAAGTGACTGAGAGTGAGTAAGCTAGCGAGACCAAACCGAACGAGGAACTTGAATATAACGCTGCCTGCCTGCATCACGTGTTAGTGGGATTCTTGTGGTGTCTAAAACCAACACTGGTGTGTAATGTTTCAAAGATTCTGCTGCTTGCAAGCATTACTTCCGTATGCTTCCTGGTTTGATGTTTTTCTCAATACTTTATCCTACAGTAGTTTGTTGTCCTATGTGTTACGCTATATTTTTAGATTTTACGACTGTCTCTCTATCTGACCTAATTGCTGCTGTCCTGTGTGTGAGAGAGGGAGAGAGAGCGGCTGTACTCTCTGCTGCGCCATGGCTGGGACTCTTAAACGCTAACGTGCTCAGCACTGGGGCTCCTCCCTCTTCTTTCATCCCTCCCTCCATCCTGCCTCACTCTGCTCACAGGGCCACATGAGCAGAGAGCACATGGCTAGCCAGAGCTATATGATGTCACCCCGTGATGGGCCCTCCTCTTCGCCCCGCCCACAGCTCAGTGCTAGCTAGCTCCTCTCCTGGAACTGCCTGGGAGGGAGGCTTAGCCACTAACTGAAGGGAAAGAGGGAGGGTGAAAAGGGAGAGAGGGGACACGCGTAAACACCAGGCTCGTTTTAACCAACCTATTAGATTTCACTGGCGGCAGAACGACTCTGACGGAACCTGTTTGGGATGCAGAAGAGCTGTGTGTTGGAGGGCAAATGTGCTTTTCCATGTGGTGGGGAAGCTGCTCATGTCTGCTACAAATCATACATTATAAATGTAATACAAAGTAATTGATT
This sequence comes from Oncorhynchus tshawytscha, assembly GCF_018296145.1. NCBI lineage: Eukaryota > Metazoa > Chordata > Actinopteri > Salmoniformes > Salmonidae > Oncorhynchus > Oncorhynchus tshawytscha. The sequence goes on from NC_056441.1 coordinate 63,934,084, forward strand.
TAGCAAATATGTTAAGAGTAGCTCATGTTTTGAGTTTGTCACAGGCAGAGATTTTAACCTAGGTAAAATCCAATTCTTTGACTCAACTGAAACATTTTTCTAATTCATTCAGTCTAAAGGAGAAATAACTGTTCTATTTAGAGGAAATCACAGGATTTGAAGTGTTAGTGTTGTATTTGTAAGGATTTACGTCATCAAAAGAAGTCTCTATAATACTGAAGTGGGTCACCTAGTTGGTAATTTCTGATTCTGAAAGACACGTCCTTTTAAAGCAGCACCAGATCCCATCACATATTATTGGGACGGTCAGACAGTGTGTTTTGGGGATTGTGTTTTTGGCTCAGCCCCCCCGTGAGGGTGTGAGCTTTGACCCAAGCTGGAATAGTGAACTATTACTTCCACTGGTCTGTCCGCATTGGGATTTGTGTGTTTGTTTGTTCCTTGGTCAGCTCCTATTCCATCTGTAAGTGGTTTAACACAGAGGGGAATTAACCCTGGCTGAACATTAATGCTATTTACTAGGACTTGGAGGAGCCTGGGAATGAACTCGGGGCACTTTGGAAATTCTTTGTTGGTGTTGATTTAGACTCCAATGAGGCTACTTGTTGAGGTAATGTAGGCAGGTACTCAAGGCGGACTTAGGTGTGCGTCCCAAATGACACCTTATTACCTATATAGTACACTACTTTTGACCAGAGCTACTATGGGACCTGGTCAAAAGTATTCCCTGGTAGTCCTGTGTGGCTCAGGGGTTCGATTTCCCCCTGGGGTCACCCATACGAAAATGTATGCACACATGACTAAGTCACTTTGGATAAAAGCGTCTGCCCAATGGCATATTCTATTAGTGCACTGTATAGGGAATAGAGGGCCATTTGGGACTGAGCATTCAGTATCTTCTGTTTTGAAGCATTGTTATTGCAGTGTTGAAACCACATCTTGGTCAAGTCTGAGCCATCAATTTTCAAGAGCAACAGAATTGTTCTGCTCTTTTCAGTTTTATGAAAAGGTACTGTTCCTTTACCCAAACTGTCACAGCAATCTTACATGTTGTGTCATTTCCTCCAGCTCTTTCTGTATAAAGTACATTTAGACTCACAGGTTGCATATAACGGATGTTAGAGATGTGTGTTTCCAGTTCAGTTCCACACAGCCGGTAATTACCACTCCATCCCCTGCCAACTGCTGAGGAGGTGAGAAGAGGGCACAGTTGCTGTCTGCAATGTTTGTATTGTTCATGGTGCTCTCATTCTAGCAAAAATTGATAAGGATTTTGATAGTGGCCTTTCGTCCTCAGCAACTCTTCCTCATAGTGACTGACAACACTGCAGCAAGGTCTGGAACACTACGACTGTATAACTCATTACATGGCAAGAACTCTAAAATTAGGCCACTTACCATCCAGTTTGAACACCGATGCACACACACAGCGCTTGCGCATACACACCCTAAAGTAAGTATTTTCCACTAAAAAGCGACTCCTTTGTTGTTTTTGCCTAGAGCCACTTGAAGTTTTCTATTCCAACTTGGGATCTAGAGAGAAGACAACACACAGGTTTACGGTTACTGATGATCACAACAAACGCTAGTGAAAAGACCGTTGTCCCCCAGGCTAATTACCAAGCGCCGTGCACTGAAGGAGTAGTTTGTCTGCAATGTGGTTGGCTGCCTGCTGCTCACGCTATCTATCTTAGGCTAGCGCAATAGGCTAGCCTAGTGCAATCTGTCTCCGCTGTGCTGCAGAAGGGATTCAGTGAGTACAGCCTGGCTGCTCCCTCCTCCCCCGCTACTCTCCCTCCCCCTCGGTCTCCTCTCTCTGCGGGGCCATGTGCTCAGCACCCGCATTGCATGTCATGCCGCCTGAGCTGTGTTTATACACACACACACACACACACACACACACACACACACACGGCACAGTGAAACCTGCTCTACTTTCTTTCACAAAAACGGATCTAAACGAGGCCCCACTACTCCTCGAAGGAAAGGTGGGGGGAAGGGAGGGAGTCATGTTTGTCACGTGCAATTGAAACAAAAGCTAATTGTAACCTCATCTCCCTTTCTCCCCCTCTTCCCTCGTCGTAGTGTGGACTGCCTTGTCGTAGCTGCAGAGCTCTTTTTCAGTGTTTCTAAGGATGGTAGGGACTTAGTGCTTTCGGAAAGTATTCAGACCCCTTCTCTCTCTCACACACACAGTACCAGTTGAAAGTTTGGACACCTTCTCATTCCAGGGTTTTTCTTTGTTTTGACTATTTTCTACATTGTTCTACAACTGAAATAACACATGGAATCATGTAGTGACCAAAAATGGGTTAAACAAACAAATAACAATATATTTGAGATTTTTCAAAGTTGCCACCCTCTGTCTTGATGATAGCGTTGCATACGCTTGGCATTGTCTCAACCAGCTTCACCTGGAGTGCGTTTCCAACAGTCACCAGCAAAGCAACCACACACCATCATACCTCCTCCTCCATGCTTCACGGTGGGAAACACACATGCAGAGATCATCCATTCACCTACTCTGTGTCTCAAAGACACGGCGGTTGGAACCAAAAATCTCAAATTTGGACTCCTCATACCAAAGGACAGATTTCCACCGGTCTACTGTCCTTTGCTCGTGTTTCTTGGCCCAAGCAAGTCTTCCACATGCTGAGCACTTGTTGGCTGCTTTTCCTTCAGTCTGCGGCCCAACGCATCCCAAACCATCTCAATTGGTTTGAGTTTGGTTGATTGTGGAGGCCAGGTCATATGATCTTTCTCGGTCAAATAGCCCTTACACAGCCTGGAGGTGTGTTGGGTCATTGTCCTGTTGAAAGGTACCAAAAAAACTCTGCAGCATTGAAGGTCCCCAAGAACACACTGGCCTCCATTATTCTTAAATGGAAGAAGTTTACCAAGACTCTTCCTAGAGCTGCCCCCCCTGGTCAAACTGAGCAATCGGGGGAGAAGGGCCTTGGTAAGGTTGGTGAACAAGAACCTGATGGTCTCTCTGACAGAGCTCCAGAATTCCTATGTGGAGATGGGAGAACCTTCCAGAATGACAACTATCTCTGCAGCACTCCACCAATCAGGTCAGACGTAAAAGGCACATGACAGCCCGCTTGGAGTTTTCCTAAAGGACTCTAACCACGAGAGACACGATGCTCTTGTCTGATTTAACTTTTTGGCCTGAATACCAAACGTCATGTCTGGAGGAAACCAGGCACCGCTCATCACCTGGCCAATACCAATGTTTGTCAGTGGTAGGGACTGGGAGACTAGTCCGGATCGAGGGGAAAGATGAACGGAGCAAAGTACAGAGATACTTGACGAAAATCTGCTCCAGAGCGCTCAGGCCCCGACTGGGCGATGGTTCACCTTCCAACAGGACAACGACCCTAAGCGCACAGCCAAGACAGCGCATGAATGACTTCAGGACAAGTCTCAATTTCCTTGAGTGGCCCAGCCAGAGCCTGGACTTGAACCCGATCAAACCTCTCTGGGGAGACTTGACAATAGCTGTGCAGCAACGCTTCCCATCCAACCTGACAGAGCTTGAGAGGATCTGCAGAGAAGAATGGGAGAAACTCCCCAAATTAAGGTGTGCCAAGCTTGTAGCGTCATATCGAAACAGATTCTAGGCTGTAATCGCTGCCAAAGGTGCTTCAATAGAGTACTGAGTAAAGGGTCTGAGTACTTATGTAAATGTGATATTTAATTTAAAAAAATGTTTTATACACTTGCAAAAATGTCTAATCCAGTTTTTTTGCTTTTTCTTTATGGTGTATTGTGTGTAGATTGATGAGGGGAAAACATCTATTTAATCCATTTTAGAATAAGGCTGTAACGTAACAAAAATTGGAAAAAGTCTTAAGTGGTCTGAATATTTTCCAAATGCACTGTAGTAGTAGGTGGATCAGTACAGGCTGATGCTGAAGAGGTGCGTCCATGCTTTCTCTGGTTTCTTGTCCTGTGTTCTGTAGTATCCATCTGCTGTTCAGTGTACCTGAAACAGGCCAAGTTCTTAGCTTGTCTCACCCTAGCTGTTGCTGTGTGTTCTCTGTTCTTGAATGGGGGCTGGGGCAGATATCCTTGCTTGTGTCGACTACGGTTATAGGTGGTGGTGGTGGTGGTGGTAGTGGTACAGCTTGCCTTGCAGAGTGTTTTGACTTTCTCCAAGGACAGTATTGAACAGCCAAGTGCATACGAATGGCAACTACAGCTAGTATAGCAAGCAGATGGGGGTGTATTAATGGCTAGAAGCAGCTAGCTACTAGATCGTGTAGTGACAGGGGTGGGGCCATAGTGGGTGTTGGTGTTTGTAGAGCAGTGAGTAGTACATACAGCATCTTTCTCGCGGGTCCTCACTGTTTCTCTGTCTGTATGAGTCATAGCACTAGGCCCAGAATTCCACCGTGTGTTCATGAGCATGCTTGCAAAAGACATGCCCCCACACTCGCATTCACATATGACTCCGTGTTACAGCGTTGGCTTTATGACTGCGTTCTACAACCGTTTTTTTTTTACCTTGTTATAGCATTGTTTATTTGGTCGCTGATGCCTTTTTAATATTCTACCACTGTACAACTGACGCACTGGGACAATGTGCTGCTTATCACCTGACATGTTGCCATGGAAACAATGGCGGTTTTCAGCTGTTGCCGTGACAACAAAACGAGGGGGGCGGTCTGATTGGAGCAGAGTGCTGTCATTATTCATACAGTTATGTTGGTGGTGAAGACCACCCAGACCGGCTGGGGTCTGTCTAGGACCATAGGTGACTCACCACCAGCCAGTCAGGGGAGTCTGCAGCAGTACTCCTTCTACTGGACTGATAGAGCCTATAACAACACCAGACTGGCTGTCTTAATTGTTTTAACTCTACCCTAACATTTAAATCAAGACGGAATGAAAGATCTGGTCTTCTTTAGCTTTAGACTGCACAACACTCATCTCATTATATATCCACACACACACACACACACACACACACACACACATCTCCTTTCTGCCTTCCAAGGTAAGGAGCAGTTAAACGTAGATTTAGACAGGTCATAGGGTTTGGGTTGTGTTTCAGTGTGAGGGGCCTGGGTTTGTGTGAGTGACAGCACAGCAGAGCATCTTATCTGATCCTGGTTGAAGACCCGCAATTGGCCTTCATCTGTTTATACTTCCATACTGAAAAGCAATTGTACAAATGTATGTGTACCTAGTCTCTCACACACAGCTACATTATACACAGATACAGGAAGTCCAGGTCCGTGAGAACACAGCTTTATGGCTTTATGGCCAGCCTTGTTAGCCTTGTCGTGATTCTATGGTCTTCCAAACCTAGTCGATTGGGCAATACCCACTGGAGGAGGGGGAATGAAACTCAATGTCTTTGTCTCTCATAAAGTCAATGTAAAGGTTTCCTGTCCTGGCAGACTTCATGGTGTTCTTCCTAGTTGTTTTCTCTCTCCCAGGCAGACTGACAGTATAATCTCTCTGTCCCGGCTGCTCTCCCTCCGTACAGACCTGCCCCGCCCACTACAGCCTGTTTTGTCAGCTGACCAGGAAATGATAAACTGGGTCAGAGAGCCACTGCCCAGCACCTCCCTCTTTCTGTACTCCTTCCCTCTATGCAGGTCTCTCTGTGTCTGTTCTTTCTTTCACACAGTCATGCTGCCTGCCCGGTCATGGTGTAGGTTAATGTCTGTTGCTTCTGCTCGTCCAGTCAAAGGAAGCAACAGACATGGAAATGGCTCTCCCAGGACTTTATTTTAGACTGCTGTCAGTCCTATGAAATGGTCTTGATTAATGCTTCCAGAGTAGTAAATGAGTGTCCATGTGGTTTAGAAAGAACATTTTGTGGGGACTAGCAAGGTGAGCAAAGAGGATAATGGGAGGGGCCCACATAAGGAGGCATACCCAAGCAGTCTCTAAGAGGATGTTGATGCTTGCGTCCAACAGTAGTACTACATTCCGAGAGTACTAGTTAGTGTTCCCAGAGGGGATTGTCCTTTGCTCCTCTGGAATCCTGCTCAGCCTACCGTGGAATTGAAGTAGAGGCAGCAATGACCTTCTGAAGAAACATTATCTATCGGCTGTTGTAAACACTCAGGATGTGGCCGTGGTGTCGTTTTGACAGTAATGTAACATTTGACATGTTTCTGTACAGGGAGAGAGAAGGATCTCTTGGTCAGTGTGTGTGTAGCCCTGTCACTGTCTCAACATTGACAGATGAAGTAGAGACCATGGGGTCAGGAAATCGTGTTGGTGTTATTGTTGGTTGTGTGATGTACTGTCACAGATAAGGATGTGACCAGCATAACGAATACACTAAGGGATTAGAAGAGAGAAATGTTTGGTGCATGTGGTCCCGCTGCTGTTGCTAAAACACAGGTCTGGATAGCAGCTTTTACTTTACATGAACGCAAATGGGGAGGTTTATGACATTGGTATGTATGATTTTAATTATGACTAGGTAAACTCAATGTACACATTGAGGACCAATGACACCTGGGATAGAATCCAGCCTCTATATATATATATATATATATATATATATTTTACTGGTTCTATTGAAGAACTTGTGTGAAACTTCAGTTCAAAGTTTTATTATAATCAAATTGCAGAATGCAGGCTCTGTCTGAAATATATATTTGATTGCCCCATTTATAAATGGGTGTGTTCAAACTGTACTGAGCACTTTTCTCTCTCCCTCTGTGTCTTACAGACGTTGAAGCGCAAGGAGAAGGAGTACGAGCATGAGATGGAGAGACTGGCGCGGGAGAAAATCGCTACTCAGCAGCGATTGGCTGAGCTGAAGAACGAGCTGAGCCAATGGATGAATGTCATGGAGATAGACCGTGTTCTCAGACAGACGGTTCAACCAGAAGACGACCAGGCTTCTACCTCTACTGCCTCAGGTACGCTCAATCAATCGGTTTAACCAAGCAATCAAATTAATTAAGAAAACCGTTTTGCTTATAAATAGATCTATGGACACACAGATCAAAATTGTTTGCATTGAACGAGAACCCTGATTCTCACCGACACAGGAGTAGGTCTCTTTTGCCTGTGTGAAGCAGGATGTGAATTCTGACACCACTTGAAGCTGGGATGTCCCTAGTATTTAATTTGCTCTTCCGACTGTCCAGAAACTCCTTGCTGAACCCTACATCACAGCCACTAACAACGCATATGCCTGGAATCCTTACATCATAGTGCAGCAGTAGCGATCCGAGATCGATTTAGAGCCAGTAATCAAAAATAATTTTAAACAAATAAGATTTGAAACCATTTTTGTCATATATGGACACGATTTTAATATGAGATGAAAGGCGAGTTCAGGAAGCCCAACTAGAGCTCTGTGAAGTTCACAGCGATGGGGGCAGACGTTTTGCTCGAGACCGTTTGAAAATATGTATTTTACAGTTAAGGTGAAATCTTAGTAGTTTTTATAATTAGAATATACTATTTGTAGAAAGCATAAGTAATTTCAAGCCTTATTCAAACATTTTTTTTGTTGAAATAGGAAATAAACCCAGCAACAACAAAAAAGTCCCTTTTTAAGGACCCTGTCTTTCAAAGATAATTTGTGAAAATTCAAATAACTTCACAGATCTTCATTGTAAAGGGTTTAAACACTGTTTCCCATGCTTGTTCAATGAACCATAAACAGTTAATGAACATGCACCTATGGAACAGTGGTTAAGACACTAACAGTTTACAGACAGTAGGCAATTAAGGTCACGGTTATGAAAACTTAGGACACTAAAGAGGCCTTTCTACTGACTCTGATAAACACCAAAAGAAAGATTCCCAGGGTCCCTGCTCATCTGCGTGAATGTGCCTTAGGCATGCTGCAAGGAGGCATGAGGACTGCAGATGTGGCCAGGGCAATAAATTGCAATGTCTGTACTGTGAGATGCCTAAGACTGTGCTACATGGAGACAGGACGAACAGCTGATCGTCCTCGCAGTGGCAGACCACGTGTAACAACACCTGTACAGGATCGGTACAGCCGAACATCACACCTGTGGGATAGATATAGTATGGTAACAACAACTGACCGAGTTACACCAGGAACGCACAATCCCTCCATCAGTGCTCAGGCTGTCCGCAATAGGCTGAGAGAGGCTGGGCTGAGGGCTTGTAGGCCTGTTGTAAAGGCAGATCCTCACCAGATATCACCGGCAACAACATCGCCTATGGGCACAAACCCACCTTCGCTGGACCAGTCAGGACTGGCAAAAAGTGCTCTTCACTGATGAGTCGCAGTTTTATCTGCTGGTCGGATTCGTGTTTATCATCAAAGGAATGAGCGTTACACTTGAAGCGGGATCGAGGTGGAGGGTCCGTCATGGTCTGGGGCAGTGAGTCATAGCATCATCGGACTGAGCTTGTCATTGCAGGCAATCCCAACGCTATGCGTTACAGGGAAGACATCCTCCTCCTTCATATGGTATCCTTCCTGCACGCTCATCCTGACATGACCCTCCAGCATGACAATGCCACCATGCACAGAATGAGCTGATTTCCTGCAAGACAGGAATGTCAGTGTTCTGCCATGGCCAGTGAAGAGCCCGGATCTCAATCCCATGTGAGCACGTCTGGGACCCGTTGGATCGGAGGGTGAGGACTAGAGCCATTCCCCCCAGAAATGTCCGGGAACTTGCAGGTGCCTTGGTGGAAGAGTGGGGTAACATCTCACAGCAAGAACTGGCAAATGTGCTGCAGTCCATGAGGACGAGATGCACTTCAGCACTTAATGCAGCTGGTGGCCACCAGATACTGACTGTTACTTTTGATTTTGACCCCCCCCTTTGTTCAGGGACACATTATTCCATTTCTGTTAGTCACATGTCTGTTGAATCTTGTTATGTTCATACAAAATGTGTAAATATAAGTTTGCTGAAAATAAACTCAGTTGACAGAGAGAGGATTTTTCTTTTTTTGCTGAGTTTACATTTATTTTCATATTTGTGCGTAAACTTCTTCAAAAGTGATTATACCTCAGCAATTTATAAAAACAATGACCAGAAAGGTGAGATTTGAACCTTTCTTGGAGTATGCAGCATTACTAGTTATTGTTTATGGCCCTCCTGATAAATAATGACCTTTGGGGATTATGTAGATCACATTTAACTGGTTTAAGATATAAGGGGGATCATAGCTATATAGTTCTATATTGGACCCTATAGTCATTATAAAATTGTATACCATTTGAGGTTCTTGCAATTAATTACTTGGAAAAAGTCCCTGAAAGTCCTTGAATTTGACTTGCCGGTGTCTGTATAAACCCTGTTTTAAAGGTTGTATAGTCCTAAACCTAGGTTGTTGTATAGGTGGAGTTATGGGCCAATTTGCACATATTCACTTTCATTCCTAAGTACACATGTAGAACTTCATGAAAATCCTTGTTATTTTTGTTTCAAACCATTTTGAAATGTTGATCCCAATGTCACACTATTTTTAGAAAGACCAAACGACACTAGTTCCTACACAGTGTTTTAAGAATGTACAAAGCGGTCATATCTGTGACGTTATCAAGCGTAAAGTTAATGTGTTCTTTCTGTCTGTCACACAGAGGGTGAAGACATCATGGATGACGACATGGATGAGGAGAATGTTCCGGCAGCCTTACCCACCGTGCCTCAACAAGCCATGCAACCCGAGTTGTACAAGACTGTGGCCACTACTCCCATAACCCCCACCACCTCCATCCTCACCCAACACATCTCCAGCCAACACAAGGCCCAAACGTACCCCCACCCGCTGTCACCCCTGGCTGTCTCGGCTACATTCTCCACCCCAGCATCCAACATCACCACCACCCCTATCCAGGCACTCCTATCGCCTCACACACACATTGTAACCTCCCCTAGCACCCTCTTCCCGGCTCACACACACATGGTGACTGCCCACGCTCATACTCACATGGTAAAGGCCCCCAGCCTCCAGCCCACAGTCATTGCCCACGCCTCGGCTTCCCACGCCTCTGTCATCCAGGCCGTCAACCACGTCATCCAGGCTTCATCTGGAGGAGCCAAGCACATCACCCATCTAGCTCCCTCCTCCTCAGCCCCCATGCAGCTGGCCCCAGGGCACCACCACCAGCCCATCGGAGACCTCCCCATCCACCCTGTTACCCACCTGGGCCAGCACCATCTACCCACCATCTACCCCCAGTCCGTGGCTGTCTCCCAGCCAGCCATGGTGGGCCACATCACCCATACTCTCGCCCAGGTCAATGGTACTGCCCCCAGCCAGGGCACAACCACCATCATGGGAAAGCAGGCGGCAGTTGGTGCCCAGGTGGTGACGCATCACCAACAGCTGCTGAACCCTGTAACTATGGTGACCTTGCCTTCATTCCCCGTTAGCACTCTGAAGCTTGCCTGATTTCTGAACCAGGCCAGAGCCATCCTGAAGCTAGCCTGAGAACCAAGCTACATGAACAGGCCACACCCACCTTGAGGTGGTCAGAGTCAGGCTGAAGTCGGAGACAGACCTCCAGATCTGGAGAACATCAGCCTCAGAGCAGACCAGCCGGACAGGAACCAGCCCAGACTCCGAGACCAGGGCGACTGAAGCAGGCCAAGAGTGAGGCAGGCACCAGGACTACTGTACTGACAAACAAATGTAAAAGCCTTCATACTGGACGCAAGTCCTCATATTCACTGATGATTCTCAAACTGCATTATTAACTAACCTGATGCATTACAGCTGTCAATAAGAAGTAACTCAGAACATTCCAAAAAGAAACTATAAAAATGTAATTTTTTTTTAAATATATCTTTATAATGGTTATGAGAGGTGAAAGACAGCCAATGTTGTTGTTGGGCTGAGTATGATGTCCAGGATGGTAATGTTGATAGAGTGTGATATTGTATAGGATGCAGTAGAGAGAATCACATGGAGACATTCTCTGTCTGGCCCTCTTCTGTGTTCATATCTACAGTAGCTAATAGTGCGAGACATCCAATGTCCAAGGCAGTCAGACCTGCATATTTTCATTCAGGACCGGTTTTTATATTTCTGGTACAGGGTCCCGTATTCCACAGCCAAGAGTATTTACAAACCACACTGCTAATGACTGTGGTGGTGCCACTATTTGCTATTATGAAAGCACCAAGGTTTTAGATTTAACTGAAGTCTAGCACAGAGGCCAGGGCCTGTATTCACAAATCACCTGAATAGTTGTGCTGATCTAGGATCTGCCCGTATAATCTCATTCATTATGATTTTAGTCTAAACTGATACTAGATAAGCACTCCTACTCTGAGACACTTTGTGGATACGGGCCTTGATGTGACCAGAAGGCAAAGCATCCAATTTCAGACCGCTGAATCGGGGTCAGAGAGACTGGCTCTCTGGCTGTGTGATTGGTAGGTGTTGGCACGTCAGCGTCAGCATGGGATCTGTGTGTGTGTGTGTGTGTGTGTGTGTGTGTGTGTGTGTGCTAACAACTAAGCGCCATGAAGGAGCACATTGAGGACATAATTGCTGGGACCTCCCCTTCCCACTACCCAGGCACATGGCTGTGAAGTGAAACCTAAAACACGGCCTGGCCGTTCTTCTCCCACTGCAGTGCTGTCATATTACTGCATGTTCCACAGGCTTCCCCTGCTGGTGGTAAACCACAACGGCATGTAAAATGGTCAATGAGTGTACTAGTTTGTAATAACATATATTGTGTGTGTGTGTGTGGCCCAAGCAGGAATCAAACCCAAATGCAGGCATTACCAGTTCCACCATGCACATCTGAAGCAGGTGATGTAAGTATAACTGTGAGGACTTTTCACAAAACTGAACAACCACTCAGTTTAGCACAGGAGTAAAACTACAATACTCAAGTGGCTACATTATTACCACGATTTATATATATTTTTTACTAATGGCAGAGCAGGAGCCATAGCAGGCACAATCACTGTAAATTGTTCCTGGAGTATCTATGTATGTGTAATAAAGTAGCTATATAGTGAGGCATATCTTGTTTGTGTTGCAGCAGTGATCTTGTTTAAGGCCTTCGGCAGTGTCACGGTAGACCATTGAAGTGAATGTGGCAGTTTCGGGTTAAACGGCATGGTCAGGCAGTCACCTATGCCATTGCTATGCTATCGTCTTTTTCCACCAACCATATGAATTATCTGGTATATCAATTCTTATCTAGATTCTCGTGTTGGCCGTCCACTGCACTATTACACGACCTGTGTAGCTGAGATTCAACTTTTAACTTCTAGCACTTTGAAATGCTACTTAATAACCCCAATTAAAGCAAAACTGGTTTACAACTGTACATAGCACTCGCAAAGACAGCACGTGACTGTGTCCCTCTTCACTTAATCTGAATGGTTTTGTGTCTGTCTTTGGGAGGAAGAATGGACATGGTAGTCATAACATTTAAAAATATATATTTGATCAATCTTTGTGTGGAATGGAACAGTATGTATGTACACATTCAATAATGGTTTTAGTGTATTTTAAAGATTTGCCTGTTTTTGCATGTAGATTGGTGATTTTGGTTCATATGTAGATTTTTATGCCAGCTGTTTTCTGAGACCATGTACAGTACTGTATACCGCGGGAGAGCTTTCAGAGCCCTTTCCACAACCTTTGTTTTCCCTATGGAGAAAGTGGAAGTTCTATATTGCCTGTACATTTTGGGCTGCGTTTAGATTTAATTGTCCATTATGTAAAAAGAGAAATCATTTAAATTGCATAAGTGGAAAATGCTTAAGATACTTAATAAATCTTATTACATTTATAACTTCTTGCTTTGGTCAATTTATTTGATCTACATTTTTAGGGTGTGTGTAGGCTCGCTTAGCAACACTATCGCAATACAAAGTAGGAGTAGTAGAAAATGGCTAGAATGGAGAGACAAGATGTTACTTCCTTTATTGTATTACAATTCATTGCATCCTTTCTCTTCCTCAATGACTTTATGAAGTGCTGGATTCAATCCGAGCGATCTTTGTCCACAATGCACTTTTTCAGAGGCCTCATTCACGGTAAACGCTGCATATGTCGGCTCAATGTGAAAATGTGTTTATTGGAGCGTTGCCAATCTGCGCTCAGATTGAATCCTGGCCAAAGTCATTTATTACATCAATGTATTCAGAAAAAGTAGTATGACAACATTCTTATGAAACAATCTTATATCCTACTTTTGTTCTAGTGTGATTTTGGACTGGGTCTGTAGGTGAATCTCTAAGCTTTTGATGGATCAGGATAGAACAGGTAAATTGAACAATGTTGCTTACAAAGAGAATGTGAAATAAAAATATTTTATTCTGATTATTTCAAATCAATTTTTCTGGCACTCATGACACTAATAATCCAAACAAATGTATATTTTTGTCTCATGACTTGTTCCTTGTGAATGAACTGACATTTGCACCTGAGGAAAATAAATACATATGCACAACTATTCATCTTCATGAAAAAAGTGTTTTAAAGTCAAAATTGTTGGGAGGAAACACCTAAATGATAAGTAATTATAATTTCTCTACTATAATAAAATCATCCACTCATATATATCTACTTAATGTACTTCAAAATAGAGGGTGCATACTTACTGTCCACAAACATAATCAAGAAAAATATCACCCATGAATGAAGGCCTGCTACATCAGGCACCTCTATAACAGACACTATACCCACAAACAACCTTACTGAAGGGACCCTGTCATTCTCTAGCCCCCTGACCTCTGGCAGAATAAGGGCCTTGTCCTGTCTGCTTGGTCCCCAGGCCAGCATCTCTTGGCTGGCACATAGTTAGCTCAAGGCTTCTATTTTCTCCTCTTGGGTCATGTTCAGTGAAAAAAAATATTAAAAAACATTAAATGTGGAGTTAATGCTGGAACTTGTCCATTTGAGCCAGGATTTAGTCAGATCGCAGGTTTTGCACTGCGGCTTTTAAAAGGCAATGTTCTCTGCGATCCCAGAGATCCCATCACGTAAACGCTGCATATCAGCTTAATCTGAAATCACCTTTAAAAGTCGCAACGTCTATAATCGGGTTGTATCCAGGTCCAACACTCATTTTCACTGCAAAAGGTTTTACTACGACCTGAGGACGAACCTGCCAGTCAACAATATTCCAGCAAACTCTCAGAACTGTATGTAGTGGGTTTCCTTTAAGTAAAATACAAGAATGAACAACCCATGGTTGAGCATGCTGGAATTGGGAGAGTGAAGGACATTAGTTAGCCCTATTAACATGTCAAAAACACCCAACAGTACTTCAGTAACATTTGTTGAAATTAAAAATAAAAATGGTGAAAAAATGACTCATTCCATGCTATTCTGTGCAGCAATGCAAATAAAAGCAATAATAAGTGATAGATGCAACCCCGTAACAAAAACATTTACAAATGTAACATTGTAGTAAAAAAAAGTATCACATTTTATCTGTATGACCATCTATAGTATTGACCTTCAAGAAAAATGCTCTTGGGAAAAAATTGTGCATGACAAAATGTTTTTGGGCAGGCCAACCTCCTTCCCAACAGACCTTGTCTAGGGTGGTTAAGACCACACAACTACATTTGTTATGAGATAGACTTTCAAACACCTAGCAGAGGGACAGGACAACACAGTCTACCCCTTAACCAATGTTAGAGTTCACTAAGGAGAAACATCCAATGAACATTGAAGTGTTAGCAAACTGGAAGGCAAAAAGTTATCTTGAGAAGACCACAGGTAAACTATGAGTGGAAAGAGGGCAGGCAGGACCCGGCCGTAACCCTTTAAGGACAAGCAGGTGGTTAGGTCGGTGCTGTCCAGCCCGGTGTTGTGCTCCAGCAATGGCACTCGAAAAGGAGTGCCCGTTGTTACTGTTAGAGTTTCCACAACAGGTGTGGAGACACAGGACTTCCATGTTGTTGGAAGAGAATGCAAATTCTCTCCATGCCACCTCCTGTCTGTGAATACCTCATGCCTGGTCGTGGATTATTGAGGGTTATTGACTAAATGAGGAGTGGTGGCTGTTGGGGTTGGATGAGCTGGAGTTGACAATGTGTGTGGACTAGAGTAGTGGTACTAGGGGTGCTCACCCTAGTAGTGGAAAGAGGGGGCCTGCATTTACAGAGGGGCAGGGGTTCTAGTAGTAGCCTGGGTTAATAGGCCTCCTTCTGCGTGTGCATCTGTTCCTGGATCTTTGTGAGCATCTCTTGCATTCGCCGCAACTGTGGAGAAAAGAGACAAGAGTCCGCTGTCAGTCAAACACCCGGGACATGAAGCAAAACACAAAAACACAGAATGAAGTAGGGACTGGGGAGATGCTCACAGGCTTTAGGAACCATAACCAAGTGCTATCCAATCACAACAAAGCCAGCTATGTGACAACAGATAAATAGGATTCCCCATACCAGTCTACTCTCACCAGACTATCAGATTATTAAGTCATATTGATGGATTCCAATAATGCTAAACACTATTTCGGCATTTTCAGAGATCTGACACAGATATGATTGTCTCAGAACACTACACATGCGGAAGTAGTGATTGTCTACATTTCATGACTGCAATGTAGGTGGCCTGGAACGCAACCATTACTTCCACATGACTGCACCAATAACCAAGCCCTATCCAAATCACAACTAAGCCAGCAGTGCTGACAGACAACCGATCGATACCATTTGCCACCCCAGTCTATTCTGACTTTAGACCATGTGACCTGATGATGACGGATGCGTGTGTGTTCAGTCATGTATACAGTTGTAGTCTAATGAGTGAAAGACAGGCTGAAGGTGGCCTGGAACATGACCATTACTTCTACATCACTGCACCAATGACCATATCCAATGACTAACAAGCCAGCGGAGGACAACTGATTGATACAATTTGCCACCCCATTCTACTCTGTCTGGAGACCATGTGACTGAGGCTGGTGACTGTGTGTGATCAGTCAGGTATACACATTCATTTCTAGAATTGCTACACACAGAGCCTGATAATTCAATACTGTGATATGAAGTATAAGTGTGAAAGATATGGCACTTGCAGAAATACTATTATTTGCCCTTCATTGCATCCCCCCAATCCCACAAACATATTAAAATAAGATGAAATTAAGGTGACAGTTTTGTGTTTCCAACGTTTTAATAATGGGAAGGGTTACATACCAAAAATGAGGAAGTAGCAGAAAAGAATGTATTATGTTTTTAATGGCTCATGTCATTCAGGGGGGAACCTAGCTTGAGATGCACAAGCTTAACTTTATTTTTGAGTAAATTATGTATTGATATCAATGGACGATCTGCACCAAAACTCAAGCTGCACAAGTGGGTTTCAGGGTAGGCTTCATGCATCAGATTCAAACCTCAGGTGAGGGTATTTTTGTTAAAGTATTGTTAAGGTTCTTTAAAGTTATCAGATTTTAATCAGAAAATATATACAGTACCCGTCAAAAGTTTGGACACACCTACTCATTCAAGGGTTTTTCTTTATTTGTACTATTTTCTACATTTTAGAATAATAGTGAAGACATCAAAACTATTAAATAAAACATATGGAATCATGTAGTAACCAAAAAGTATTAAACAAATCAAAATATGTCATATTTTAGATTCTTCAAAGCAGCCAGCCTTTGCCTTGCTGACAGCTTTGCACATTCTTGGCATTTTCTCAACCAGCTTCACCTGGAATGCTTTTCCAACAGTCTTGAAGGAGTTCCCACATATGCTAAGCACTTGTTCGCTGCTTTTCCTTCACTTTGCAGTCCAACTCATCCCAAACCATCTCAATTGGGTTAAGGTCAGGTGATTGTGGAGGACAGGTCATCTGATGCAGCACTCCATATGTGTTATTTCATAGTTTTGATGTCTTCACTATTATTCTACAATGTAGAAAATAGTAAAAATAAAAACCCTTGATTGAGACTGTGTCCAAACTTTTGACTGGTACTGTATATAAATAATATAAATAACTATATGAAATTGGCACGATGGTGCTTTTGGACAGGGACAGACTCAAACAGGGAGAAGAGAACCACACGAGAGCTTCTTTCCATTTACAACACTACTCTACCCAGGCAGCGTGACATGGCATATTATATTCTACTGCCAGACCTGGGTTCAAATAGTATTTGAATATAAAACATTATTTGTACCCAGATCTAATCATCTCTTACAGGTCATGTGCACCTCATGGCTGGGTGCTGTTTTAGGGGTGCTGCTGTAGGGGCCAACTGTCACCCCTCACCCTTCCTCAGACCAGAATTACCACACCTGACTGGGGTCCTCAGGGGCACCTGCATGTATTAATGGAATGTATATAAAATACGATTGACAGCCTGGAGGACTCAAGAGGCCTCAGGTTCAGGCCCTGGGTCTAGGCCTGGGTCAGAGTGGGGTTCTAGGGGTCGGTCTGAGTGCTCATCGTGACTGTGCTCTTGCTCTGGTTCATGCTCTGAGTGTCGTCGTTGTACCTCTTCATCTTTCTCTCGGATCAGCTTCTCCGTCTCGGTGTCTGTGGTACTTGGTATCACAGGGATGGGGAAGTCTGTGCCGCTCTCCCTGGTCAGTTTACTACGGGAGTAGAGTGGAGAAAGACAATATGGTTGACAGTATGTGGGTGTATATTTTGTTAGAGTTTGTGACTATACAGTACCAGTCAAAAGTTAGAACACCTACTCATTCAAGTGTTTTTCTTTATATTATAGAATAATTGTGAAGACAACAAAACTGGAATAACACATATGGAGTCATGTAGTAACTAAAAAAGCGCTAAACAAATCTAAATATATTTTAGATTCTTCAAAGTAGCCACCCTTTACCTTGATGACAGCTTTGCACATTCTTGGCATTCTCTCAACCAGCTTCACCGGGAATGCTTTTCCAACAGTCTTAAAGGAGATCCCACAAATGCTGAGCACTTGTTGGCTGCTTTTCCTTCACTCCACGTTTAACTCATTCCAAACCATCTCAATTGGGTTGAGGTCGGGTGATTGTGGAGGCCAGGTCATCTGATGCAGCACTACATCACTCTCCTTCTTGGTCAAATAGCCCTTACACAGACTGAAGTTGTGTTGAGCTATTGTTCTGTTTAAAAACACCAAGCACAAACCAGATGGGATGGCGTATTGCTGCAGAATGCTGTGGTAGTAATGCTGATTAAGTGTGCCTTGAATTCTAAATAAATCACAGACAGTGTCACCATCAAAGCATCCCCACACAATCACACCTCCTCCTCCATGCTTCACGGTGGGAACCACACATGCAAAGATCATCCGTTCACTTACTCTGCATCTCACAAAGACACAGCGGTTGGAACCAAAAATCTAAAATTTGGACTCATCAGACCAAAGGACAGATTTCCACCGGTCTAATGTCCTTTGCTGGTGTATTTCTTGGCCTAAGCGAGTCTCTCCCTCTTATTGGTGTCCTTTAGTAGTGGTTTATTTGAAGCAATTTGACCATGAAGGCCTGATTCACAGAGTCTCCTCTAAACAGTTGATGTTGCGATGGGTCTGTTACTTGAACTCTGTGAAGCATTTATTTGGGCTGTAATTTCTGAGGCTGGTAACTCTAACAAACTTATCCTCTGCAACAGAGGTAACTGGGTCGTCCTTTCTTGTGGCGGTCCTCATGAAAGTCAGCTTCATCACAGCGCTTGATGCTGATGCTTTTTGCGACTGCACTTGAAGAAACTTTCGAAGTTCTTGAAATTTTCCGCACTGACTGACCTTCAGGTCTTAAAGCCATCACGGACTGTCATTTCTCTATGCTTATTTGAGCTGTTCTTGCCATAATATAGACTTTGTCTTTTACCAAATAGGGCTATCTTCTGTATACCACCCCTACCTTGTCAGAACACAACTGATTGACTTTTAAAGAGGAAAGAAATTCCACAAAGTAACTTTTAACAAGGCACACCTGTTAATTGAAATGCATCCCAGGTGACTACCTCATGAAGCTGGTTGAGAGAATGCCAAGAGTGTGCAAAGCTGTCATCAAGGCAAAGTGTGGCTACTTTGAAGAATCTCAAAAATGTTTAACACTTTTTTGGTTACTACATGATTCCATAGTTTTGATGTCTTCACTATTATTCTACAATGTAGAAAATAGTAAAAAATAAAGAAAACCCTGGAATGAGTAGGTGTCCAAACTTTTGATTGGTACTGTATGTTAGTGTGAATTGTAGTTGAGCTACATTATGTTTGTATATGAGTAACAATACATGCAGTATTAAGATACCTGATCCAAGCTATAAACAACACGAGCTACAGTGAGTGAGATACTGGTCTGTGTGTGTGTCCATACTTGCGGTTGCGTTCTTTCACCACCATGCGGGTCATGCTCTGGATGCAGTGAGCCCTGTAGTTCTCATAGTGGGTCTCCCGTGTCACATCCTTCAGGTCCTGCATGTGTGTCCTCACCAACATGTTCCTCAGCTTCACAAAGTCACAGTGTGCCGAGTTCTCCACTGTCAAAAGTAACAGTGTGTGTGTTATGTTAGGACAGTGTTTTTTCCTAAACCTTTCATGGCCACATCCCGGATTCAACCCCAACCCTAACCCGAACCTCAACCACAACCCTAACTTCATGGCCACATCCCGGATTCAACCCCAACCCGAACCTCAACCACAACCCTAACCCTAGCATCATGTCCACATCCAGGTTCACCCCTAAAACCCAACCCTAGCCCAAACCCTAGGTTGATGCCTACATCCCAGTTCAACCCTAACCTCAACTATAACCCTAACCCTAGCTTCATGTCCACATCCCAGTACAACCCTAACCCTAGCTTCATGTCCACATCCCAGTACAACCCTAACCCTAGCTTCATGTTCACATCCCAGTACAACCCTAACCCCAGCTTCATGTTCACATCCCAGTACAACCCTAACCCCAGCTTCATGTCCACATCCCAGTACAACCCCAGCTTCATGTCCACATTCCAGTACAACCCTAACCCTAGCTTCATGTCCACATCCCAGTACAACCCCAGCTTCATGTCCACATCCCAGTACAACCCTAACCCTAGCTTCATGTCCACATCCCAGTACAACCCTAACCCCAGCTTCATGTCCACATCCCAGTACAACCCTAACCCCAGCTTCATGTCCACATCCCAGTACAACCCTAACCCCAGCTTCATGTCCACATCCCAGTACAACCCTAACCCAGCTTCATGTCCACATCCCAGTACAACCCTAACCCCAGCTTCATGTCCACATCCCAGTACAACCCTAACCCCAGCTTCATGTCCACATCCCAGTACAACCTAACCCCAGCTTCATGTCCACATCCCAGTACAATCCCAGTAACCCCAGCTTCATGTCCACATCCCAGTACAACCCTAACCCCAGCTTCATGTCCACATCCCAGTACAACCCTAACCCCAGCTTCATGTCCACATCCCAGTACAACCCAACCCCAGCTTCATGTCCACATCCCAGTACAACCCTAACCCCAGCTTCATGTCCACATCCCAGTACAACCCTAACCCCAGCTTCATGTCCACATCCCAGTACAACCCTAACCCCAGCTTCATGTCCACATCCCAGTACAACCCTAACCCCAGCTTCATGTCCACATCCCAGTACAACCCTAACCCCAGCTTCATGTCCACATCCCAGTACAACCCTAACCCCAGCTTCATGTCCACATCCCAGTACAACCCTAACCCCAGCTTCATGTCCACATCCCAGTACAACCCTAAGCTTCATGTCCACATCCCAGTACAACCCTAACCCTAGCTTCATGTCCACATCCCAGTACAACCCTAACCCCAGCTTCATGTCCACATCCCAGTACAACCCCAGCTTCATGTCCACATCCCAGTACAACCCTAACCCCAGCTTCATGTCCACATCCCAGTACAACCCCAGCTTCATGTCCACATCCCAGTACAACCCTAACCCCAGCTTCATGTCCACATCCCAGTACAACCCTAACCCTAGCTTCATGTCCACATCCCAGTACAACCCTAACCCTAGCTTCATGTTCATCCATCCCAGCTTACAACCCTAACCCCAGCTTCATGTTCACATCCCAGTACAACCCTAACCCCAGCTTCATGTCCACATCCCAGTACAACCCCAGCTTCATGTCCACATTCCAGTACAACCCTAACCCTAGCTTCATGTCCACATCCCAGTACAACCCCAGCTTCATGTCCACATCCCAGTACAACCCTAACCCTAGCTTCATGTCCACATCCCAGTACAACCCTAACCCCAGCTTCATGTCCACATCCCAGTACAACCCTAACCCCAGCTTCATGTCCACATCCCAGTACAATCCTAACCCCAGCTTCATGTCCACATCCCAGTACAACCCTAACCCTAGCTTCATGTCCACATCCCAGTACAACCCTAACCCCAGCTTCATGTCCACATCCCAGTACAACCCTAACCCCAGCTTCATGTCCACATCCCAGTACAACCCTAACCCCAGCTTCATGTCCACATCCCAGTACAACCCTAACCCCAGCTTCATGTCCACATCCCAGTACAACCCTAACCCCAGCTTCATGTCCACATCCCAGTACAACCCTAACCCTAGCTTCATGTCCACATCCCAGTACAACCCTAACCCCAGCTTCATGTCCACATCCCAGTACAACCCCAGCTTCATGTCCACATCCCAGTACAACCCTAACCCCAGCTTCATGTCCACATCCCAGTACAACCCTAACCCCAGCTTCATGTCCACATCCCAGTACAACCCTAACCCCAGCTTCATGTCCACATCCCAGTACAACCCTAACCCTAGCTTCATGTCCACATCCCAGTACAACCCTAACCCCAGCTTCATGTCCACATCCCAGTACAACCCTAACCCCAGCTTCATGTCCACATCCCAGTACAACCCTAACCCCAGCTTCATGTCCACATCCCAGTACAACCCCAGCTTCATGTCCACATCCCAGTACAATGCAGCTTCATGTCCACATCCCAGTACAACCCTAACCCCAGCTTCATGTCCACATCCCAGTACAACCCCAGCTTCATGTCCACATCCCAGTACAACCCTAACCCCAGCTTCATGTCCACATCCCAGTACAACCCCAGCTTCATGTCCACATCCCAGTACAACCCTAACCCCAGCTTCATGTCCACATCCCAGTACAACCCTAACCCCAGCTTCATGTCCACATCCCAGTACACCCTAACCCCAGCTTCATGTCCACATCCCAGTACAACCCTAACCCCAGCTTCAGTCCACATCCCAGTACAACCTAACCCCAGCTTCATGTCCACATCCCAGTACAACCCTAACCCCAGCTTCATGTCCACATCCCAGTACAACCCTAACCCCAGCTTCATGTCCACATCCCAGTACAACCCTAACCCCAGCTTCATGTCCACATCCCAGTACAACCCTAACCCCAGCTTCATGTCCACATCCCAGTACAACCCTAACCCCAGCTTCATGTCCACATCCCAGTACAACCCTAACCCCAGCTTCATGTCCACATCCCAGTACAACCCTAACCCCAGCTTCATGTCCACATCCCAGTACAATCCCTAACCCCTAGCTTCATGTCCACATCCCAGTAACCCCAGCTTCATGTCCACATCCCAGTACAACCCTAACCCCAGCTTCATGTCCACATCCCAGTACAACCCTAACCCCAGCTTCATGTCCACATCCCAGTACAACCCCAGCTTCATGTCCACATCCCAGTACAACCCCAGCTTCATGTCCACATTCCAGTACAACCCTAACCCCAGCTTCATGTCCACATCCCAGTACAACCCTAACATATTAAGACCCCCACACACAAGAGCTACATAACAGTGGTGTAACAGGGTTACCTTCCACGATGCCCCAGGGGTAGAGACGACCCCGGACCCTCTTCCCTTTGGCCTCCACCACCGTGTTGCTGCCGATCACCGCAAATGGTATACTGTCCTGGAGGAGGGAGACCGGGGGAGGGAGAGAGAGCAAGAGAGGTGAATATGAATGACGTGAATAAAGTACAAAGTGGGGGGAATATATCTGTGGTTAAGATGAGGTAATGCAGAGAGGGGAAAATGCTGCAATGCAGATCTACCCATTTCTCCATCTCTCTCTCAAATCAAATGTTATTTGTCACATGCAACGAATACAACAGGTGTAGACCTTACAGTGAAATGCTTACTTACAAGCCCTTAACAAACAATGCAGTTTTAAGAAAAATACCAAAAAATGTTAATAAAAGTAACCAAAAATTAAAGAGCAAGGTTATATACAGGGGGTACCGGTTACAGAGTCAATGTGGAGGTTATATACAGGGGGTACCGGTACAGAGTCAATGTGGAGGTTATATACAGGGGGTACCGGTACAGAGTCAATGTGGAGGCTATATACAGGGGGTACCGGTACAGAGTCAATGTGGAGGTTATATACAGGGGGTACCGGTACAGAGTCAATGTGGAGGCTATATACAGGGGGTACCGGTACAGAGTCAATGTGGAGGCTATATACAGGGGGTACCGGTACAGAGTCAATGTGGAGGCTATATACAGGGGGTACCGGTACAGAGTCAATGTGGAGGTTATATACAGGGGGTACCGGTACAGAGTCAATGTGGAGGCTATATACAGGGGGTACCGGTACAGAGTCAATGTGGAGGCTATATACAGGGGGTACCGGTACAGAGTCAATGTGGAGGCTATATACAGGGGGTACCGGTTACAGAGTCAATGTGTGGGGGCACCGGTTAGTCGAGGTAATAGGTACATGTAGATAACAAGCAGAATGTAGCAGCAGTGTAAACGTGTGGTGGGGTGGACAATGCAAATAGTCTGGGTAGCCATTTCATTAGATGTTCAGGAGTCTTATGGTTTGGGGGTAGAAGCTGTTTAGAAGCCTCTTGGACCCAGACTTGGCGCTCCGGTACAGCTAGCAGAGAGAACAGTCTATGAGTAGGGTGGCTGGAGTCTTTGACAATTTTTAGGCCTTCCTCTGACACCAACTGGTATAGAGGTCCTGGATTGCAGGAAGCTTGGCCCTGGTGATGTACTGGGCCGTACGCAATACCCTCTCTAGTGACTTGCGGTCGGAGGCCGAGCAGTTGCCATACCAGGCAGTGATGCAACCAGTCAGAATGCCCTCAATGGTGCAGCTGTAGAACCTTTTGAGGATCTGAGGACCCATGCCAAATCTTTTCAGTCTCCTGAGGGGGAAAAGGTTTTGTTTTGCGCTCTTCACAACAGTCTTGGTGTGCTTGGACCATGTTAGTTTGTTGGTGATGTGGACACCAAGGAACTTGAAGCGCTCAACCTGCTCCACTACAGACCCGTTGATGAGAATGGGGACGTTCTCTGTCCTCCTCTTGTAGTCCACAATCATCTCCATTGTCTTGATCACATTGAGGGAGAGGTTGTTGTGCTGACAACACATGGCCAGGTCTCTGACCTCCTCCCTATAGGCGGTCTCGTCGTCGTCAGTGTTCAGGCCTACTACTGTTGTGTCATCGGCAAACTTAACAATGGTGTTGGAGTCTACTTAGAAATGAACAGAGCACACTGTCAGGGCACATGAGGTCACAGACACGGTTCTATGAGGGGGAGTGACTGAGACACCATTTATCTACCAAAACGCCATTCAGGCCTGGTCTGGATGCACAGCCACACCCTGCCCTCTAGTGCGCCAGTGCACACACACATCAATCGAATTCATAAACAGATAACTATTCAAGGCTGTGTGCTCAATAACAACACGGGTATGGACATTGTCTCTAATCTAAGTTTCCTATCCCAGCATTTCTGTATTGCAGACAGGTTGCTTATGATGACCAGTGTCCTTTATGTTGTCATACTTCCTCAACTAGTGATGTGAGGTTTGGATAAATGTGGTTCACCTTGAGCTCCTGATCCTGCTGTTTGAAGTCCTCATCCTCATCAGAGTCACAGTCTGGGAACTGGTAGATCTTAATCCCATACTGCTGGATCTCCTCTCGGATCTACAGGAAGTTGGAGGGAGGGACAGAGAGTAGAAGATGGAACCAGGGAGGGAGGGACAGAGAGAAGCAGATGGAACCAGGGAGGGAGGGACAGAGAGAAGCAGATGGAACAAGGGAGGGAGGGACAGAGAGAAGAAGATGGAACGAGGGAGGGAGGGACAGAGAGAAGCAGATGGAACCAGGGAGGGAGGGACAGAGAGAAGCAGATGGAACAAGAGAGGGAGGGACAGAGAGAAGAAGATGGAACCAGGGAGGGAGGGACAGAGAGAAGAAGATGGAACCAGGGAGGGAGGGACAGAGAAGAAGATGGAACCAGGGAGGGAGGGACAGAGAGAAGAAGATGGAACCAGGGAGGAAGGGAGGGATGGAACCAGGGAGGGAGGGACAGAGAGAAGAAGATGGAACGAGGGAGGGAGGGACAGAGAGAAGAAGATGGGACAGAGAGAAGAAGATGGAGGGAGAGACAGGAGAAGAAGATGGAGGTAGTGACAGAGAGAAGAAGATGGAGGGAAGGACAAGATGGAGGATGGACAGAGAGAAGAAGATGGAGGGAGGGACAGAGGGAAGATGGAGGGAAGGACAGAGAGAAGAAGATGGAACCAGAAGGATGGAGGGAAGGACAGAGAGAAGAAGATGGAGGGAGGGACAGAGAGAAGAAGATGGAGGGAAGGACAGAGAAGAAGAATATGGAGGGAGGGACAGAGAGTAGAAGATGGAGGGAGGGACAGAGAGAAGAATATGGAGGGAAGGACAGAGAGAAGAATATGGAGGGAAGGACAGAGAGAAGAATATGGAGGGAGGGACAGAGAGAATAAGATGGAGGGAGGGACAGAGAGAATAAGATGGAGGGAGGGACAGAGAGAAGAAGATGGAGGGAGAGACAGAGAAGAAGATGAGGTAGTGACAGAGAGAAGAAGATGGAGGGAAACACAGAGACAAGAATATGGAGGTAGGGACAGAGAGAAGAAGATGGAGGGAGGGACAGAGAGAAGAAGATGGAGGGAAGGACAGAGAGAAGAAGATGGGGGGAAGGACAAAGAGAAGAAGATGGAGGGAAGGAGAGAGAGAAGAAGATGGAGGGAAGGAGAGAGAGAAGAAGAATATGGAGGGAGGGACAGAGAGAAGAATATGGAGGGAGGGACAGAGAGAAGAAGATGGAGGGAGGGACAGAGAGAAGAATATGGAGGGAGGGACAGAGAGAAGAGGAGAAAAATAAACTACTGTTTGGAATCCTGTGATTGAGGATGGAGCAAAAGCAAATCCATCAAAACAGTCACCTAGAAATAAAAATTATTTTAGAAACCAATGAACCCTGTCCATTTTTTATTTATACACACCCACGGTATTCAGACAAGCAGACACAGATAGAAAAGCCAGTTAGAGAGGGCTTGCCTTGAATTTCTTTTTCTTGACCTCGGTGGGTGTGAGTGTATCTGCCTTGGCCAGGATGGGCACAATGTTGACCTTCTCATGAAGGGCCTTCATAAACTCCACATCCAGAGGTCTCAGACTGAGACAGATACAAGACAACAAGATATGACATATTTGTTTTGTGATTTAGCAGGCTAAATGACCAGAGCAACATACAATTAGGGACAACAACTCAACACTGAGAAAACAACCAAAACACACTGTACATGTGGAAACACTGACAAAACTTGGATATGGTTAAGAGCTAAAGGGATAATTACGGTAATCCAAATGAAGGTAATCCTCATTAACCCATATTTTCAAGGATAGTAGTAGTATCCAATAGTGGTCAGCAGAGGGAGCTATCTCCTTATTACAGGTTTGCAGCAGTGCTTCAATGCTACTGATGGTGCAACTTACACACGGGTGTGAAACAGACCGTAAACTCAGACAAAAGTACCGCATCAGCATTTACCCCAATGATTGGAGAGAAAGTTTAGTATTGTAGCATCTGCACCTCAAAATGGATAGAACGTTGAACGTTTAGCACTGCACGAGATGCACATTTCCCTGGAGGCAGCAGAGCAAGGTGGTTCTAGATTCCAGGGAAACCCAATGCATTTAGAATGCATGGGACATGGTGCAAACCAACATGGTGCATAGTGGAAACCCTATCAGTGGTAGTGATGGAAGGAAGGTAGAAGGGGAAAGGAAACTAATCTAAAAAGGAAACTAATCTCCGACACAGCCAATATGTGTATCTCAACAGAAGAAAGGACTCCATTTAAAGAGTATTGAGACAGAGACGACATGTCGTAGCTGATGTACCCGTGTCCAAAGGGAGAGATGAAGTAGAGGCAGCAGTGGACTCTGTTATCCTGGATGTTCTTCCTGTTCAGTCCACTCTCGTCCCTGAAGTACTGCTCAAACTGCTGGTCGATGTAGTCCGCCACTGACTTCCAGCTAGGGCGGTGGGGGAGACACAGAGACACACCAGCACTGAGGCAATACTGCAGAGACAGCCACCCTACAACCACTAACCATACCAACCATAACCCACTGACTTCACGCTAGGGCGGTGGGGGAGACACAGACATCAGTCATTCTCCTACTATATACCGAGCTATACTGCAACTGTACCTCAAACTGACATCAAAGAAGAGTCCTATGGAGGAAGGATGTTTGACATATACCATTCAGTGTTATTGACAGCGTCTCCAAAGCCAGGGGTGTCTACGATGGTGAGCTTCAGCTTGACCCCCTTCTCCTCAATGTCCACTGTGTGTTTAGTGATCTCCACTGTCTGAGTGATCCGCTCTGGAGTCAAAACACACATTTCCTCAGCAGCTGGCCATTTAAAATCATGCATTCAATTATTCAGAAGATGAGACACCAAAATGGCCGCCTCACCCTCAGCGTTGAGTAGCTTCCTGTCCTTGTAGAGGTCTGTGAGGAAGAGGCTGTTGACCAGGGTGGACTTGCCCAGACCAGACTCCCCTGCTACCATCAGGGTGAAGTCAAAGCCCTTCTTGACAGACTTACGGTGCACCTGGTTTGGCAGTGTGGCAAATCCCACATATTCCTTGTCTTGGTCCTAAGAAAGCAGGAGAAACACAAAGAGGCGCCATTTTAAACAATCTGCTAAATTCTGGTGGCGGCACATTGCGAGTTGCAGTAATCTTTCCAAATAAAAAGGTAACACCTACCACACATAAATACATGTCTTTCAAACTTAAAGCCATTTTACCAGATGTAGGGTATTGAATGAAGCCATTGTCAACACAACAGAACACACTACTGTCTTTGACCAACATCAATTTTCAAAGCGAAAGCCACAAACTGAGTCATCGGTCAGACACAATCAAAGTTCCCAAGTAAACATCACTGGAAATGGCCTGAACCTGATGCTAGTGCTCCTCTGAGGCTAAAGCACATACTATTTGGACTGGCGAGCTGATAACCCAACCCATGTTGCCCATAGTGTTGCCTCTGGTCTCTACACGGTCCCCCTGGCCTGAAGTTTACCTCTGGAAAGTCGTAGGGATCAAAGCGGCCCCAGGGGCTCTTGGGCCTGGTGGGACTGAGGGGAGACTGCATATCATAGTGATCCACCATCCCACCTCCACCCAGCTGCAGCCTCCCTACGCACTGGTTGTCTGACTGGGCCCTGCCACCTGCCGTGGGGGGGCGCAAAAACGGTGGGGTCCCAGAGGTGGGCGTCCCGGGGGTGTTCGGGGGGCTGTCGCCACCCTCCGCCTCCCTGTCCACCGGGTGGGGGTGCTCATGGTCGGGGCTGTGCTCATAGCTGGGAAGAGGCAGGTGGGGGTGTGGATGGCCCCCGTTGTGGTGGGGGTCTTGTTGCATAATGTTCTCCAACTCAGAGTCTTCAGAGTCGTCCTTGGAATGGCTTGAGTGCTAAGGGGGAGGCGGGCCAGGGAACGGTGCGGGTGGGTGTTTTCCAGGTGGGTGGGAGAGGTGATGCAGAGAAGAGTGGACAGAGGGGAGTAAAGGTTGACGCAGGAAGGAGGATAATATAGATCGGAAGGGAAACAAGGAGGAAGGTAACAGGGGCAACATAAGGATCAACAGAAAAGAAGAAAGTACAGAGTGGTTAGAATCACTGAATGCTTTGATGGAGAGAAGGTACGAGAAACAACCTAAGAAATCATTATTATAAGTGCAAGATAGGCCTAGTTGTCTAGGGGTTAGAGAAGATTTACACTAAGAGACAGTGAGGAAAGAAGATATTGATTGACTGATTCTCTAGCTCTCCCTGTAGTTGCCAGACTAGAGACGGGTGCTCATGTTACCACAGCTCTCCCTGTAGTTCCCAGACTAGAGACTGGTGCTCATGTTACCACAGCTCTCCCTGTAGTTGCCAGACTAGAGACGGGTGCTCATGTTACCACAGCTCTCCCTGTAGTTCCCAGACTAGAGACTGGTGCTCATGTTACCACAGCTCTCCCTGTAGTTCCCAGACTAGAGACTGGTGCTCATGTTACCACAGCTCTCCCTGTAGTTCCCAGACTAGAGAGGGGTGCTCATGTTACCACAGCTCTCCCTGTAGTTCCCAGACTAGAGACTGGTGCTCATGTTACCACAGCTCTCCCCGTAGTTCCCAGACTAGAGACTGGTGCTCATGTTACCACAGCTCTCCCTGTAGTTCCCAGACTAGAGACTGGTGCTCATGTTACCACAGCTCTCCCTGTAGTTCCCAGACTAGAGACTGGTGCTCATGTTACCACAGCTCTCCCCGTAGTTGCCAGACTAGAGATGGGTGCTCATGTTACCACAGCTCTCCCTGTAGTTCCCAGACTAGAGACGGGTGCTCATGTTACCACAGCTCTCCCCATAGTTGCTAGACTAGAGATGGGTGCTCATGTTACCACAGCTCTCCCTGTAGTTCCCAGACTAGAGACTGGTGCTCATGTTACCACAGCTCTCCCTGTAGTTCCCAGACTAGAGACTGGTGCTCATGTTACCACAGCTCTCCCCGTAGTTGCCAGACTAGAGACTGGTGCTCATGTTACCACAGCTCTCCCTGTAGTTCCCAGACTAGAGACTGGTGCTCATGTTACCACAGCTCTCCCCGTAGTTGCCAGACTAGAGATGGGTGCTCATGTTACCACAGCTCTCCCCGTAGTTCCCAGACTAGAGACGGGTGCTCATGTTACCACAGCTCTCCCCGTAGTTCCCAGACTAGAGACGGGTGCTCATGTTACCACAGCTCTCCCCGTAGTTCCCAGACTAGAGACTGGTGCTCATGTTACCACAGCTCTCCCTGTAGTTCCCAGACTAGAGACTGGTGCTCATGTTACCACAGCTCTCCCTGTAGTTCCCAGACTAGAGACGGGTGCTCATGTTACCACAGCTCTCCCTGTAGTTCCCAGACTAGAGACGGGTGCTCATGTTACCACAGCTCTCCCTGTAGTTCCCAGACTAGAGACTGGTGCTCATGTTACCACAGCTCTCCCCGTAGTTCCCAGACTAGAGATGGGTGCTCATGTTACCACAGCTCTCCCCGTAGTTCCCAGACTAGAGACTGGTGCTCATGTTACCACAGCTCTCCCTGTAGTTCCCAGACTAGAGACTGGTGCTCATGTTACCACAGCTCTCCCTGTAGTTCCCAGACTAGAGACGGGTGCTCATGTTACCACAGCTCTCCCTGTAGTTCCCAGACTAGAGACTGGTGCTCATGTTACCACAGCTCTCCCTGTAGTTCCCAGACTAGAGACGGGTGCTCATGTTACCACAGCTCTCCCTGTAGTTCCCAGACTAGAGACTGGTGCTCATGTTACCACAGCTCTCCCTGTAGATCCCAGACTAGAGACTGGTGCTCATGTTACCACAGCTCTCCCTGTAGTTCCCAGACTAGAGACTGGTGCTCATGTTACCACAGCTCTCCCTGTAGTTCCCAGACTAGAGACTGGTGCTCATGTTACCACAGCTCTCCCTGTAGTTCCCAGACTAGAGACTGGTGCTCATGTTACCACAGCTCTCCCTGTAGTTCCCAGACTAGAGACTGGTGCTCATGTTACCACAGCTCTCCCTGTAGTTCCCAGACTAGAGACTGGTGCTCATGTTACCACAGCTCTCCCTGTAGTTCCCAGACTAGAGACTGGTGCTCATGTTACCACAGCTCTCCCTGTAGTTCCCAGACTAGAGACGGGTGCTCATGTTACCACAGCTCTCCCTGTAGTTCCCAGACTAGAGACTGGTGCTCATGTTACCACAGCTCTCCCTGTAGTTCCCAGACTAGAGACTGGTGCTCATGTTACCACAGCTCTCCCTGTAGTTCCCAGACTAGAGACTGGTGCTCATGTTACCACAGCTCTCCCTGTAGTTGCCAGACTAGAGACGGGTGCTCATGTTACCACAGCTCTCTCTGCCATGCGCCAGCCTGTGTAAAGAATCACCAGCCTGCTCCACTATAAATAATATAGTGGTTTTGAAAGGGCTAGGAGGCTGTTTTAGTTCTAAAGGAACAATAGTAATGAGTGTAAACTGGAGTTATGGTACCATATCTCTGCTCAATAGTGATATTACGTTTTGAAAGCGGACATAGAGTCATGATGATACATTGCTGTTCTTCCAGCTTTTAGCTCTGTGAACAGACACACAGCCCATTGGGCCTCCTTTCTTTGGATCAATAGTAAAGCACTCTGAACCTTTTTGCACAAATATCTGGTTCAAACAGGAACTAGTAAACTAGGAAGTAAACTAGTGAACTACAAAGGGGTTCTAAAGCATGGGGAAAATTAACTTAAAAATATTAATGTACGTGGTTGCCAGTCCTTGGTATGTATGAATCTTAGATTGTCCTTCCACATAGTTCTAAGGATAATAACAGGAGATTGTCCCTGCATGCCGACAGTGGGCTGATTCCATATTTTTGTAACTTTATTTAACTAGGCAAGTCAGTTAAGAACAAATTCTTGTTTACAATGACAGCCTAGGAACAGTGGGTTAACTGCCTTGTTCAGGGGCAGAACGGCAGATTTTTACATTGTCAGCTCGGAGATTCGATCTTGCAACCTTTCGTTTACTAGTCCAACACTCTAACCACTAGGCTACCTGCGAGGCAGGTAACAGGGGCAACATAAGAGCGCAGTGGTATGAAACATCCTGCCACAACAACATCACGGTGTTGAGTATGACACTTAAGAGTGGATAGGGCTTAGGAGGGGGGCCGATGGGGATTTCTGGGGACGTCACTGAGAGACCTATACAAATATGTAAAATACTTCAAAGTATTTGGAGGTGCACTTGATTTAGCTTAGAATTTGGAACTTTTTGGACTATTCCATTTGTTCCATTCATTGTGCCAGTCCAACTAAATCAAGCACAGCAGCTCAAATATTTGGAAAGTACTTGGCATATTTCTTTGACCCATATCTGGTCTGATCACTGGTACCTGTTCGGTCTGATGGTGGTGGTCCCTGGTGTGGCCAGGGGATGGCGGGGCGGAGTCCTGGTCATCTGATGATGAGTGAGCCTCACGGTCACTGTCCTCCATTGCTACTGGGGCTACAGTGCACTCTGCCATCTCCAACCAGGAGGGAACATGTATTTGGAGTGGAGAGGGGCGGGCAAGGAGCAGGGGCAACAGGGAAGTAAGGATTGGAAGGACCAAACAGAACGAGGCATGGGGAATGGGGATGGAGGAAGTGGAAGGGTAGGTTGGCGTGACAACAGGATAGCGTTGCGTGATGGTGTTTTGTGTAGAACAGACCAGTACAAAAGGGTTGAAAGAAAAAAAAAAATAATAATAAATAAATGAAATGATTAAATAAACTTGAATTAAATGAACAACGAGTGTGTAGTGAGACACAGACGTCTGGATCCAGCTGTAGAAAATGACATGGCTGTTGGATGCCAGAGTAAGCAACATGGCTGTCCGCTGGAGTAGCCCACAGGGTGATTGAGTTGTATTCAGAGTGGTGTGTGGAAAGAATTGTTTCAGCAATGTCCAGAAATAATGTTGGTATGGGCAGGGATCTATTCTGTCTGGCCATTCCACTCCAGCAGTACTCTCAGCCTAATGTTGTTTATTTGTCCAGCTGCACTTAGTTTAACTGATTCTGATTTCTTCCCATTCAGGGGATCTAACAAAGCACTGTTACTGAAGCAGATGAAATGAACTGATCCGGCTGCAGTTGCATCAGGTAGAGTGGAAATGTCTTTACTGAAAATAAAAACTGAAATACACATGCATACTAACACTCAAAGTTCACAGCAAGGCCATGCAGGGTTTTCAAGACAAGGTTTTCCAAGTCACCCAAACAAGGATTTCCAAGTCATCCCAACAAGGTTTTCAAAATCATCCCAACAAGGTTTTTCATGTCATCCCAACAAGGTTTTAATTACACAGGGATTGGGATTAGGAGCAGAGAGGACAGAGAGGAAAGGAAATTAATAGTCTCACAGATTAGAGGACAATTGACCTGTTTTCCTCTGGTCTGCTTTTCTCTGACCAAACCACATGGATCAATGTCCAATCTATTGCCCAACATGGACGACCCACCGTGTGACCCAGTTAACAGCGTCCCAGGTCAATAACAACCAACACTATCAACTCTGGAGCAGAGATGTGTGTGGAATGGTTTTCAGATCAAACATTTCTAAATCTTTTACTTGCCACACAGAGAGGATAATTGTCAGATTCTGAACACTTCTCTGCTCTACCATTTAAAAACCTGAAGGACAAGTCTGATTGATGACATATATCTAAAGATAATGCAGTCTTTGTAATCAATCTTTAAACAATTAAAAGACAATCCAAACCTTAAAAAAGTTTACTTTATAAGAAATGAACTAATCCTGGGTGTACTCCAACTAGACTACATTTTTATGATGTCCTTAAACTAAAAAAAAACTCACCAGACTCAATTTTAAAAAATCATCTTCAGAACAATAACTCACCTGTTCTCCTGCAGTACCTCACCTGTGTTACCCTGTATGAGATGTAACAGCCTTACTCTCTTGCCTCCTCTCAACCAGCTCTTCATGCCCTCACCGGGAAATGGTCCGGAGTGCCCAGCATCCCCTGCCTATATACCCCCTCTGAACCAGGACACTGTGTCCTTCAGCCCCATCGAGCTGCCTGGCTGTCCCACCGCCCTGGGGCTCCTAGTCCTATCAGCCACATAGACATGAAATCCATCCACGGCCCACGCACCCATCACGGTTCACAGGATCAGGCTGTCCAAACCACACCATCCCAATAACACCAACTTCCTAACTTTTGAGGCCACTCATCTCTGGTTACACTGCCTGAAAAGCTCAGGTGTATCAGTTGGGCTGTCAGGCACTGGATTGTGTGATTATCTTTAGCATTAAAGTCTTAGGAGACCGCAGCCACAGCTGAAAGGATTTAAGGGATGATGATCAAGGAATTT
The DNA here is from genome assembly GCF_018296145.1 of Oncorhynchus tshawytscha. Classification (NCBI taxonomy): domain Eukaryota; kingdom Metazoa; phylum Chordata; class Actinopteri; order Salmoniformes; family Salmonidae; genus Oncorhynchus; species Oncorhynchus tshawytscha. The sequence continues at coordinate 63,968,265 of NC_056441.1, forward strand.
CCCTGTAGATGAATGGAACTCTCCTCTCTTTACCCACCTGCCTCGCTTCCAAAAGAACACACTGTCTCATGAGGTCTTTATTCAACAGTTTGACATAAAGTGAGAAGAAAAGAGATGGCATATCAAGGGAGGGAGAGAGAGAAAACAGATAGAAACCAATAGTGAGAGGAGAGAGATAAAGAGAGAGATAAAGAGGAGGAATCTCAGATTATACTGAATATAAGAGCCTTAACACAGACAGCAAAACAATAGTGGTAGTGACGGTCAGGCAGCAGAGTTGGACTGGTGACATCACCCAGTCAGTCAGCCTGGGCAGCACGTCCATCAGGGCTACTTGGCATGCCTGGCACAGAGTACTCTGGAGTGGGTTAACCTTGGGATTACTGCCCCCCTTTCACCCTCTTGCATTGCTGCAGGATATGAGGATGGAGGGAGGAGAGAGGGCAAACAGGATCATTTATCCTGCTCTCTGTTAATGAACAGCTCAATCTAGAGAGGTAGGGTAGCATCAGTCGCAAATACAGTTCCAAGTGTTTCGTCACCCACGCATGCTTTCCTTCTGAGCCTTCATCTCCCTTCTCCTGATTCTCTACCCTGTCCCAAGTGTGTACTTGTTCACTTGCCTTCATGGGAGACACACACACACTAATGACTTTACAGAGTTATGCATTGAACTGCTGCAACCTCTCTAACATAACACTAGGCCTATTACGCAACTGTGTTTAGAATTATTCCATCCATTTCTCTCATGTACGTACAGTGCTTTGTTGGGAAAATACGTTGGACATTTATTTATCATGGGACTTTCCATTAGATCACTTTGATGTGCTTATCATGGGTTCAACATAATAAGGCAATCTCAAATCCTTAAGAAAGAAAGGAAGGGAGAGCAGACTACATACAGTCAGAGAGAATCAGTCAAACTAAACTGAATACATCACAACTAACAAGAATAGACAAAGAGGCTGTCATAATGAAAATGATAGTCACGTTGACCAAAATTTGTCTTGGTAAATTAAGACACATAACTCTACAGTTTACATCTTAATTTAACTTCTTATTCCATTGCATTCCTTTTGATTTAGTCACACTATTCCTGAGAAAAGGAGAGGAGAAATCTAAAGCATACAGTCAGAAACAAATTAGGCTATATATCTGAACACTCTCTTGACGTACACCTGAAACAACCCAGTCAGCCAACAGGGCTACAGCTGAGCATCTGAACTCAACAGTTCCAGAGGCTGATGCACCAAAAAGCTTAGGAAAAAACACTGTTGACTAGCTATAAAACACCCAACCTATGGTGGAGCTGAGCCAGACCAACACAGAAATCACACCACAGGAAACTAATACAATGACACCTCCAGTAAGATTAGCCTGGTGGTCTCATATGCTGTTCTGAGGAGGTCTGATTACCTGTCACTGCAATGCAGACAGCATTATCAATGCCCTTATTCACCTGAGGCATGCAACTCAAACTATCTAGTCGTACAGTGCCTTCGGAAAGTATTCAGACCCCTTGACTTTTTCAAAATGTTTAGGTTACAGCCTTATTCTAAAATGTATTAGATTGTTGTTGTTGTTTTTTTTACCTCAATCTACACACAATACCCCATAATGACAAAGAAAAAATAGGTTTTTATAAATGGCTAAAAACAGAAACATCACATTTACATAGGTATTCAGACCATTTACTCAGTACTTTGTTGAAGCACCTTTGGCAGTGATTACAGTCTCAGGTCTTCTTGGGTATGACGCCACAAGCTTGGGACACTTGTATTTGGGGAGTTTCTCCCATTCTTCTCTGCAGATCCTCTCAAGCTCTGTCATGTTGGATGGGGAGCGTTGGGAGACAGTGATTTTCAGGTCTCTCCAGAGATGGTTGATCGGTTCAAGTCAGGGCTCTGGCTGGGCCACTCAATGACATTGTCCCGAAGCCACTCATTGTTGTCGTTGTTCTGTTGGAAGGTGAACCGTCGCCCCATTCTAAAGTCCTGAGCACTCTGGAGCAGGTTTTCATCAAGGATCTCTCTGACTTTGCTCCGTTCATCTTTGCCTCGATCCCGACTAGTCTCCCAGTCCCTGCCAATGAAAAACCTCCCCACAGCATGATGCTGCCACCACCATGCTTCACCATAGGGATGGTGCCTTGTTTCCTCCAGACGTGACACTTGGCATTCAGGACAAAGAGTTCAATATTGGTTTCATCAGACCAGAGAATCTTGTTTCTCATGGACAGAGTCTTCAGGTGTCTTTTGGCAAACTCCAAGCAGGCTGTTATGTGCCTTTTACTGAGGAGTGGCTTCCGTCTAGCCACTCTACCATAAAGGCCTGATTGGTAGAGTGCTGCAGAGATGGTTGTTTTCCCATCTCCACAGAGGAACCCTCCCTGACCAAGGCCCTTCTCCCCCGATTGCGCAGTTAGGCTGGGCGGCCAGCTCTAGGAAGAGTCTTGGTGGTTCCAAACTTCTTCCATCTAAGAATGATTGAGGTCACAGTGTTCTTGGGGACCTTCCATGCTGCAGAAATGTTTTGGTACTCTTCCCCAGATCTGTGCCTCGACACAATCCGGTCTCGGGCTCTATGAACAATTCCTTTGACCTCGTGGCTTGGTTTTTGCTCTGACATGCACTGTCAACTGTGGGACCTTATAGACAGGTGTGTGCCTTTCCAAATCATATCCCATCAATTGAATGTATCACAGGTGGACTCCAATCAAGTTGTAGAAACATCTCAAGGATGATCAATGGAAACAGAATGCACCGGAGCTAAACTTAGAGTCTCATAGCAAAGGGTCTGAATACTTATAAATAAGGTATTCAATTATTTTATTATTGGCTAAAATTTCTTAAAACCTATTTTGGCTTTGTCATTATGGGGTATTGTGTGTAGATTGCTGAGGATTTTATTGTATTTAATCCATTTTAGAATAACGCTATAGTCAAGGGGTCTGAATACTTTCCGAATGCACTGTATATAGTGCAGTCAGTGCATACCAACCAGATGAAACCAGAAAGTTTCTGGTTCAAGTCTAAGGTGGCATACTGCTGCGGTGGCCAGCCCCTTGAGCAATAACTAAGGCACTTAACTGCAAAATACTTCCACAGATGTTGTGGAAAACTCAACAGCTGCAGTCAGAAACGTGTAGTATGTCAGCTGTTTATGACTTGTATGAAGGTTTGTGATCTTGTGATCTTATCTTAAAAGTTTCATTCCACAGATTTTACAGAGCAGTCAGTCCAACACAACAAAAGATTTCTCTGCTCTAAAGAAAATGTCATGGGTAAAAATCTCTACAGTACAGAATCAGACTTCTCAGCCAGGCAATGTCCTGTCACAATAACTACACGTGACAACAATTGGTGATCTCAAACTTTTTTATCTGTATAGTTCAGGTCATTACGAGTAACAACATGCCATAATGAAGCCAGCATATAACAATTCCACTCTGGTCCGTAGCGGTGCACATGATGCATTTTACTCTGCACCCACTTTTGTGGAAGGTACTTAATACTCTTTAATGAGTTGTTATAAGCTCTTTTGAATGGGATGTTATGGGCTTCCTTCACATGCTTATTGAAGAAGCTAATGTTCACCTTTAGGAGGGTACTTCAATCAACTCACTGTCTGTCTGCCCTCAAAGGGCCCATTGTCAACATACCACCAACTAAGTCCAAAATAGGGGAAGAAATGATGGGTTGTGGGAACAAGCTTTTTCCCCTGACTGACGGACTAAAAGGTGGATGGTTGGTTAGACTATATAATACAGTCTCAGAGAAACAATAAAAGGACATGAAACCAAATTGAACATAACAGTAGTTGTGGTTGGCAACAATACCCTGCTTTGTTACTGATGGAGCGAGGTAGAGGGTTTACCTGCCACTGTGTTGACCTGCCACTGTGTTGACCTGCCACTCTGTTGACCTGCCACTGCTGACCTGACCTGCCACTGTGCTGACCTGCCACTGTGTTGACCTGCCACTGTGTTGACCTGCCACTGTGTTGACCTGCCACTGTGTTGACCTGCCACTGTGTTGACCTGCCACTGTGTTGACCTGCCACTGTGTTGAGAGATGAGGAGGAGTAGCATGTAATGTTGCACTCAGGGGACCAGGCAGCTAAGTGCTTTACATAGGACATGGTGGTGTGTGTGTGTGTGTGTGTGTGTGTGTGTGTGTGTGTGTGTGTGTGTGTGTGTGTGTGTGTGTGTGTGTGTGTGTGTGTGGCAGGTTAACGTTTATTGTCGCAAGTCTTTTCCTGGAAACAGAACCGAGAAATTTCCCTTTAGATAGGCCAGCTGCAAAGTCAAAATTGGCTATATCGTAAAAATGTATAGAAACAAATGTGCTTTTTGGTCTTAAAGGTTAGGGTTAGGAATTAGGGTGTGTGGTTACGGTTAAGATCAGATTTCATGACTTTGTGGCTGTGTCAGCTATTGACCACTCTGCAGAACAGCCTCTAGAACAAGATTCATAACGAAAAACGGCAACCTGCGTGTGTGCAGACATGGGAATTGCTATCACAAGCCCCAGAGAGCCATAAAAAAAACTGTACAGCATGTTGTTATTGACCTGGTGTGATGAAAACACATTTCTACTGCAGGACATTAAAATGTCAGCCTAGTTATTTCTATCTACTAAAACTAGTATGGTAATTATGGTGTTATCATTCAATGTCCGGTTGTGAAAACAACCTTATTAAGTGGGAGTATAGTCATAGACTGGGCATTTACTTCAGAACATGTTCATTTCCCCTCCTTCTGGAGGTCGTGCTTTATTTTCCAGTGTCTTAAGTGAAATGAGAGGGTTCAATGCCCCTGTGAAATCCAAACTGTATTTTACTGGGATGTTCTGCAGACTAGATGGGAGATGCCCCATTGACCACCCAAGTCGTGCGAGTCTGTTGTGACACATTCAAACATACAGTAGACTCAGAACATCCAAACAACATCTAAATATAATGAGTTCTTGTTCTGTGGGATTCACCTATAAACACTCATTTTGGAACATAGGCTATTACCCCAATCTCATTTATGAGCGAATTCCCTTTATAATGTAATGTATAATGCACATTGTGGAGTGTTTGGTTTAATGTTTGTGTAGAACACTAGTGAGGTTCACCCTTGTGGCTTACCCAGGTGCAGGTGGTGATGCAGTGAGCATGTGTGCTTTTCTCTGCTCTATGTGAATGCTGTGGTTGTTTAGATCAGCACAGCAGGGCTCTGTGTGTCTGAGTGAGACTGGGCTATTAACGAGACAGAATGGAGAGATGGAGAGAGCGAGAGAAGCAGGAAGGCAGAGAGATAGATGGGGGGAGGAGAAGAGAGATGCCAATACATACACACACACACAGATCTGCCAGAACAGCCAAAGGGAAGTCAGGTGCTCATCTTAGTTGTCATACATACAGAGGGCGCCATGGAGTGTATAAAGTATTGTAATCAGTAACATAACTTCCTATTTACATTTGGATTACTTTCCCTTTAAAAGGGATTAGAAGACAAAAACAATTCAGACGACACATTTGGTGTGTCATCATAGTGATCTCTGAGACTTAAAACCTTTTTAAATGCAGAATTGAATGTTGAGAAAACAGGTGTCAACGTATTTTTTTTCAAACAACCTTTCTGAATTTAAAATAATCCAAGAAGCAATCAGCTAGTTTGCAAAAGTATCTAATCTGATTACAATATTTCTGCTGGTAATGTTAAAAAAAAAAAGTAAATCCGATTACATGTAATCAGTTACTCCCCAACCCCCTGAAATACCCATATTGACTATAGTACATCTACAGTAGACTGGTGCTCTAAGACTTGAGCAAAATGCCATTCAACTGACACTATCAGACAGGCAGAGAGCCCCAGTGCCCCAGTTAATAACATATGCACTGCTGCAGCAGGTAGGCTAACTCTCCAAATCCAATACACTCACAGTGCATTCAGCTGTTACTACATCTAATCAACATTGACATCCCCATGGAAAACTGATAGTTCCCCTCTCACAACAGGCAACAGGCACCCAACAATAACACATGGTAACAACAACCAACATGTGTTTACAGTAATAGGAAGCCATGCATATCAAACCAAACACTTCACAGTATAAAGCTGAGTTGAGAAAAAAAAGATCAAGCCTAAATGCAGAATTATGTTCACACAGAGAACACACACAGAGAACACACACAGAGTGATATTTATACCAAACTGACTGAATGCAACTTGTAGTGTTGTGTTGCAGACTGTGTGATATAGTGGTGAACTTCAAGTATATACTCAGGGGAGAAGCTGGCAATGCTGACAAGACAAATAGTTTCATTACAATACTCTAGCAGAGAATGAAGAAGTAAACACTACACACCATTAACTCACTCACTCTCACACATATTTATGCAGAGTGCAACAGACAAACACAACAACACATACCTCGTAGTCGCTGTTTGTTTCAGAGTTTGCTGCCATTTTCTCCTTTAGGACCACAACGACATGCAAATAAAAGCCCCCAATAAGAACAGACAGATCAGAGGAGGAGGAGACAGTAAACAGGCCTTGAAAAGATCCTCCATCCTGCGGTCACATCACCTCTCGCAGAATACACCTCATTACATAAACACACCCATTTTTCCTACCCTCATCCAATCAATTGATATCAAATCTGCATAACCAGACCCCTTGATACAGACTTTAGGGCTCTGTTTTGCATAGACATGCCCCTTGACTCATTGCCAACCACTCTGTGTGGTGTATATTTGAATCATCCCACCCCTTTCTCAGTTCTGACCACAGTGTGCAGCCCATGCAGATTAGATGCAGATGTAGCAGTAGCGATGTCCTCTCCCTCCTTCCTTCAGGAGAGATGCTGCACTGTTGGAAGCTTTACAACATCTGCCCTGTCGCCTTTTAAACAAGCCCATGCTGTCCTCATTCTACACAGCCACAGCTGTGCTCCACAATGCACACACAGATGTTGTGCATGCATGTGCATCCACGTGCACACACACACACGCACCACTCTTGTGTCACTAATAGTCAAACTGTCAGGAGGGAAGAGTTTAATTTAAGCACAGCTCATCCCTTAGTGCTCACACAGGCTGCAGGCGCCTCATGCTCTGGCACCACTCTCTGCCCCCATCCAACCCCCCTAGCTTCTCAGCTGCCAGTACCAGGGCCAGACTGGTACTGCAGCAGGGCAGAAGAGTCTTTCCAGTGTGTGTGTGTGTGTGTGTGTGCGCGCATGTCACAGGCATCTGTGAGGGGACAGGGCATACTGCACAAAGGGATGCACACACTCAAATACTTTTTTTAAATTGGAAGATCCATAAAAATACATGTCTGCAATGTGGACACAATGCAAACACACAAAGAGGCTTTAGTCAGTCACCGTACTGGGCCATAGTACAAAGAGTTCCCATAATCTGGCTGGGAGGGTACACATCGCTTGCCCAGTAATAATAACTCGTTCTTAGGGAATTAGGTTTTTGCGATTACACTATTCCCTCCCATTTTACAGCGAGGTTTAAAGTCAAATGAATGGGAACAGCAGAAAGACTGAGCCACATACATTTTCTCTGTCTTTTGTAATGCCTTAGTAAAGGCAGTCCAGGACGGAAGCAGGAACATGATTCTCTCAGTTCAGAAGCAGTCAGACTGAGATGGTCTCATTAGGCTTAACCAGAGTCATTGTTCTAAATATGTAGATTAAGAAGCACAACTCCTCGGGGTTTCAGCTAATCTGAGTGAGTGAGTGAGTGAGTGAGTGAGTGAGTGAGTGAGTGAGTGAGCGAGCGAGTGAGTGAGAGCAGGGAGTCAGACGATACACATTCATCTTCCCTTGACAGATTTGCTGTGTGGAATTCACACAGTCAGCCTCCGAGAGGAAAGACTGTCTGGATTATTGTAGACCACTACCAGATCCCAACCTATATGATAATCACTGTCAGCGACTAACATATAGAATACTGATAATACTGAATACACATAATGAATACTGTCGGCAGTAGACAGTATCCCCTTTAACAGACCATACAGTATGGTAAAAACCCACTAAGATCCTGTTAAGCTCAGAGAAATATGCAGGGCTGGCTGGAGGGAGAATGAGGAGGACATTCCCATTTCCATGCAGACTGGAGTGCCATGCCCAGTTTCCTGTGGTGTCAATAGTATTGTCCTGCAGTATTCAAAATCTGTTGAAAGGAGTCCAGGTCCCGTATTTACAAAGCGTGCTGATCCAGGTCTGCCCTCTTATTCATTATGATTTAACAGGCTGAACTGTTCCTAGATCAGCACTCCTACTCTAAGACACTTTGTGAATATGGGCCCTGGTCCTCTCAAATACTCTCTCAGGGACTGATAATCAGGGTTGTCTGAAGGAGCTGACAGCATGCCCCAAGAGATGGGATGACACACACACACACACACACACACTAATAAAAAGCTGACTTTGGAGGCTCAGCCGGATCATATTCCCAAACACAATTAAAATGCCTGGCTTCTCCCAGTTTACATTGTAGGGTCAGCCGGCACGGGCCAGAGGGTACAGAATGGCTTCCCTGATGATAAAACTACTATTCACAGACAAACAGGATACATGCTACTGGAACTCCCAAGTCTCCAAAATGGCCTCCGCCGGTTTGTGACAAGAACAGTCTGGTTTCCTAATTGTAACAGTAGGGAACAAGTCAGATGTAAATCAGATGCACTTAGATCAGATAAAAATGTGAGTCATTTACTGTGTAAACTTTTTGTCAACAGACCTCTGTCAACTGGAAGACATATGATATAGGAAAACACATGGTTGCTCCAACTGTGCTGAGGCACGTAGCACTGTAGACACTCGATCCTCAGACTCCCCTGGATACCACACTGTCACCAGTGTGAGCTGGCAGATAGAGGGGGGCGCCATCTGGTGCCCTCCACATGGAACAGCTTGACACACACGAAAGTGACGACAACCCCATGTCATAAAATAACAGCTGATGCCAAAGGCACACACTGTGTTTGTTATAAATAGCAGAGCTTCATTGCGTCACACTAGTGGGA